>NW_027465037.1:0-21509 GCF_043290135.1 Rhipicephalus microplus
CAAGACCGATGTTGCTTGCGTCAGTGTGAAGTTCGGTGGTGGCATCTTCATCAAAGTGCCCTAGTAAGGGTTCACTCTGAAGGCACTGCTGAAGCTGGGAAAAAGCGGGCTCTCTGCTCTTGACCCCACACAAAAGGAGTATCCTCCTTCGTTAAACGGGTAAGGGGTTCAGCGATGTTGGCAAAGCTCTGGACAAAGCGCCTGTAGTAGGCGCAGAGACCCAAAAAACCGGCGCAAATCCGTTTGTTCGAAGGTGGAGGAAATGCAGCAACAGCCATGGTCTTTTCTGGGTCTGGTCTAATGCCATCGTGACTGATAAGGTGGCCGAGGAACTTTAGTTCTTCGTAGCCGAAATGACATTTCTCCGGTTTTAGAGATAGGCCTGCGGATCGAATAGCGACGAAGATGGACTGAAGTCGTTGTAAATGTTGCTCAAATGTTTTGGAAAAAACAACGACGTCGTCTAAATACACAAGGCAGGATTCCCACTTCAGACCGGACAGGACGGTGTCCATCATCCTTTGGAACGTTGCCGGTGCAGAGCACAATCCAAATGGTAACACTTTGAATTCGTAGAGGCCATCGGGAGTTATGAATGCTGTTTTTTCCCTGTCACGTTCATCGACCTCGATCTGCCAGTAGCCGCTGCGTAAATCCATTGAGGAAAAATATCGGGCATGTCGAAGTCGATCCAGTGAATCATCTATGCGTGGAAGAGGGTAGACGTCTCTCTTCGTCACTTTGTTGAGCTTCCGGTAATCGACGCAAAATCGAAGAGTGCCGTCTTTCTTTTTAACAAGTACGACGGGTGACGCCCATGGACTGTTCGAGGGTTGAATGACGTCGTCGTCGAGCATCTGTTTCACTTGAAAACGTATTGCCTCTTGTTCTTTTTGCGACACGCGGTAGGCGTGCTGTCATACAGGCCGTTCGGTAGGGTCCGTTATAATGCGGTGCTTCACGGTTGGGGTCTGCTTGATTTTGGAGGTGGACGCAAAGCAATCACTATACGTACGTAAAATCATGCGTATCTGCTGTTGCTGCGCACAGGATAGCTGGCAATTCACGTCAACCGTACTGGCTATATCAGTGTTACCTTCGGCAGCAGTGGCAATCGGAGCGATAGTGGAACATTCTGCGTCATTAATTGCTTCAAAGTTCGCGATTGCTGTTCGCTTTGCTAAGTGTTGGTACTGGCCGCCGAAATTCGTGATCAGAAGCTGAGTCCTCCGATGTTTCAGTTTGACGATGGCACGCGCGACACAAATCTGCCGAGCCAAGAGCACCGAGAGGTTAGTTTCCGCGATGCCACTACTCTTGTTGTCACAGTCGCTCTCCACCGTTACCAACATACTGGCTCGCGGCGGCAGTGCGATGGTGTCGTCAGCAATTCGAAGTGTTGAGGTCGGCGCAACTGCATCCTTTCGTAGGGCTGTATGGTCGTTAGATAACGTTATGAGCAGGTCGCGAAGGTTAATAATGGCTCCATGCTCGCGGAGAAAATCCATTCCGAGAATCAGGTTTTGGGAGCATTCGCGCAATACAACGAAGGAAACAATGTACGTCGACTCACGAATTCGGAGGCGGGCAGTGCACATTCCTAGCGGTGTCAATAGGTGACCTCCGCAGTCCGGAGGTTGGTTCCATGTCCCCAAGGTGTCGTTACCTTTCTTAGCTGTGCAGCGAGGTCAGCGCTTATAACAGAATAATCGGCACCCGTATCTACCAGAGCGGTCAGCGGGTGGTTGTCGAGAAGAACAGAGATACGAGCAGAGACCTGTTTGTCGTCGATGGCACACGTCGGTGAAAGAATGTCGTCGGATGTCGGCAGGCAAATCGGGGGAGGGTCTTGTAACGGTCGATCAACAGCGGCCTCACCCCCAGAGGTCGCTGTTCTTAGTTTCCCCGGCGCGGGCTTGTGGATCTAGGTGATCTTCCTGCAAGGACGTCCGCAAAGGTTGATTGTTGGCCAGGTGACGTGGAACGCCGTGGAGATGGTGAGCGGGATTGGCGACGTGGAAGGTTTGAGGATCGTTGGCTTGCCAAGTATTCGGCGATAGCACGGGGCCGCTCACCATCTCTGGGTCGACGAGCATCGGGACGAAAGCCGGGAAGACCCATGTGCCTGTAGGCGCACTCACGGTAGATGTGACCTGGTTCACCACAGTGATAACATAGAGGCCGGTTGTCGGGAGCACGCCATACACTGGATTTCCGTGTAAGGGGTGGGTTGCCGTACTGCGGTGGTCCCGAGTAGAACGACGGTGCCGTCGGCAGGGTGGACGGACGGGATGGATAGCCAACAGCCGGTGCAGGAGTACGCAGTGCTTCCGCGTACGTTAATAGCGGAGCTTCGGCTGGACGCGGGGCCGTCATGGGTTGGACTTCGGCTGCACGCAGAGTCGTCATGGGGGTGCACCAGCTGCCGGACCTCTTCGCGAACGACATCCGTTAAAGCAGCAACATGGGGTGGAGAAAACACCACGTGCAGTTTTTGCAGCTCCTCGCGCACAATACTGCGCACGAGCTCCGTCAGGTCTTTCACAGTCGTGACGTCAGGTGTTTGTAGGGCCGACGACACTGACGAAAGACTGCCAGGACGTTCATACTGGTACGAACGCTGCCTTAGCATTCTCTCCATTGTCGTGGCTTCGCGAAGGAAATCCTCTACAGTGCCGGGAGGGTTCCGCACTAGTCCCGCGAACAGCTGCTCCTTCACTCCCCGCATTAGGAGGCGCACCTTCTTTTCTTCCGTCATAGAAGAGTCGGCTCGCCTGAACAGCCGCGTCATGTCCTCAACGAACATGGCAACACTCTCGTTCGGACGCTGGTTTCGGGAATTGAGGAGCCGTTCCGCTTGCTCCTTTCGGTCAGAGCTTCGGAAAGTATTTCGCAACTGGTTGCAAAACTCTGGCCAGGTTGTCATAGTGGCTTCATGGTTTTCGAACCAAGTGCGCGCAGAGTCCTCGAGATAAAAGTAGACGTACCGAAGCTTTCGCTGCTCGTTCCACTCGTTGACGCTGCCGCAACGGTTGTAGTCGTCGAGCCAGTCGTCGACGTCCTCATAAGGGTCACCGTGGAACGGCTTCGGAGTACGCGGGACGTTGAAGAACCATGGAGGAGGCAGCGTTGATGTTTCTTGGGTTTGCGTTCCCGCACTAGCCATAGTACTGCCGAGTTGAGGAAATGGTCCGAATTCAGGAGGTAGGCCTAGTTGTCGCCTGCTACGCCGTAGGCCAGCTGGTTCTTCCAAGTCGCGGCTAGTGTCGGGACCTTGCTGCTGATTGCAGTGCATACAACACTACCCAGCACCTCCACCAGAAAATGTCACGTGATCACAGAACGACAACAACGTCTGTTCACAGGAGCAGCACTGGACGTCGAGCCGAACCGAACGTTAGAGCACGAGCACACACCAACCGTCCTCTTCTTCTTTCACACCATGGCACATACTCGCATTGGCATGGCTAAACCTCGTTCCATGCCTGTGGCAATATATATATATATATATATATATATATATATATATATATATATATATATATATATATATATATATATATATATATATTATATATATGAAATACGTAACATACCTAAATGAAATACCTGGTGCAGAGTGCGCGAGAAGGCAGTTTTTGCTCTGCGGGTCGAAACCTTGAGGGAGTTTCGGGACCTGAAGTGATGTAACAGAAGATTGCCTGGCCTAGTTGTCAGGCTGAGAATGTAACAACCTGACACTGCTTCAAGGTTTTGCGGTGCAGAGCGAAAACAGGCTGCTCCTATGCTCTACACAGACGTGGCCGAGACTGTACGTTGAGTTTTGATATAAGTCGGCCTGGGGAGAGGAGGAAGAACTTGCCCGTCTCCACCCATCACAGCCTGACCAAATGTGAGTGCTAGTGACAGCCAGAACTTTGCTAAATGGGAGTCAGCAACATCCCATCCGCGACAGTGTTGTTTTATTGGCTGGCGTCTTGGCGGGGGCTGTGATTGGCTATAACAATAAAGAAAGGGGCCGGCGTGAGCTTCATAACGACGGTGCTAAGTGACAGAAGACGTTCGGGGCCCTGTGAAAATGGCTTGTTCAGTTCACTTGTCGCTGAACTCTTGCCTTTTTTCAATGTATATGACTTTGTAAGAGTGCTATAATCTCGGTAGTTCTCGTTTTTCTAACTTTGGAGCATCAGTTCGTCAACCTGAAGACTCAGTCACATTAGTAAAGGGAGTCCGTTTCTAACGTAAGCCTGATGCCAGAACACACAATTATTTTGGAGGCTTGTTTGAGAGAACGTAATCTCACCGTATATGTTGAGGTCCTTCTCAAAGATGATTGTACGGAACTCCGGTCCCTCGGTGGACACTTCGCAGCCATAGGTGCCTTCGCTGTTAAGGTCTGTGCGGTCCAGGTACACTCGGTTATGTTGGACTTGGACAGCTGCAAGAGAGTTCAAGAGGTTGGTCCAAGTCGGTGTACAGCACATGTACAAATTCCACGACAAAACGTCTTCTTGGGCTAGTTGGTTCATGATTTCTGAAGAAAAAAAAGTAGCCTAAAGCAAAACAATCACATACATGGAACACCAAACTGCCGCTAACTTCCAACTGAGTGTCAGCAGGACATCATTTCCAGAAACAGCACATCACAACATCACAATAACGCTACATGATTTCGGTGATTGCGCGTATGTTCAACAGATCGCAGTTTAAGCAAAGAGATACAGCTAAAACAAAAACTAGCAGTTTTTTTTTACTTACGAATACAACCGATGAGCGAAGCTCCTTAAAAAAATCACAGCATATCCATGGACTGAATGATGATGAGGGGGGCGAAGAGGGCTTCAGTCCGTCCGCGCTTCCGTCCATCCGTTCAGATACAACGCTACAACAGATCGCAGTTTAAGCAAAGAGATACAGCTAAAACAAGAGTTTTTCGACTTACGAATACAACCAATGAGCGAAGCTCCTTAAAAGAAACACAGCTTATCCTCGGACTGAATGATGATGAGTGGGGCGAAGAGTCCATCAGTCAGTCTGCGCTTCTGTCCATCCGTTCGTTCTTGCGTCCGTCTGTTCGTGCGTCCGTCCATGTGACTGTCCATGCATCTGCCCGTCCATGCGTCCGTGCACGCATCCGTCCATCTATGCGTCCGTCCGTGCGTCCGTACCTGCGTTCGTCTGGCGTACGCCGATCCGTCCACGCATTCGTGCGTTCGTCTATCCGTCCATTCGTGCTGGCTTCATGAAGGAGGTAGGGTGGTGAGCGGGTAGGGACAGCGTCTGCTGTGCTCGGTGGCGGAAACGACTGAAATTTTAGTTGTCATTATGACGTCCACGTGGCGTCCCTGTGAGGTACCATGACGTAACATCACATGATGACATCGACACGTGACATCTTCGCTTGGTCAAAGGCAGACCGATCATGGAGTCCATGCAAAACAAGGTAGGTGCAGAACGCTTACAATGCCTCCGATCTTACACGCAGTGCAAATCTACTTTAGGTGTGTAAAGGCTTCGATAGGTGCCGGGGCAGCAACAATGCACAATATATCGAGTGAGAGTGAGAAGGAAATTACGGTAAGACGTTGGCGCTGGACATCGACGGTGAGACATTGGCGTCTTTGATGAGTGCATAAAAAATCCCTTTCAATTTTTCGCAGCCAGGGAGCTCATGTTCTAACGTATCTTCGGCTTCGGGGTGACAAAAAGCATATGCCGCCGACATTTGGCATGTACTCACGTTTACGTAGAGCCCAACGAGGTCGTACTTCTGGCCTGGTGGTGCGTCGCTAGGCAAGTACCTGTAGAACTCGACGTTGTTCTTGTACCACTTGACTGAGTACAGTTCGGCGCCTTCCAGATTGTACTCGCACAGCAGCAGGACAGGTTCACCGCTGATGACCGCTCCGGGGACGTCCACACGCTCAAACCGTATGCTGAGAGCACCTGCAAAGGTAACACGAATTGAGTTTTTATGTAGATAAAATGGGTGCATCGATTACGCCTAAACCGACCGACCGACCGACCGACCGACTGATTAACTGATTGGTTGATGGATTGAATGGTTGACTGACTGAATAATTCTGTTTAACCCTTGTGAACAGACTCCTTTCTGAGATATTTCGTTTTCGTTAAACAAATCACGTTGTACTTACTCCTAAAGTGTTTGTATCGCGTTTCATATTGAAATTTTCTTTGTCTTACATATATTCGAGGTTAGTCACGACATTTAGAATTGGCATACACATTTACAATTCTACTTAAATATTTGCATCACCATTTCGAAAACCCAGGATATGTTTGCCTAGCGATATGCGTAGCACACTACTTCACACGACAATGACGATGCATGGTATGACCCGCATGTAAGAAAGCGCAGTCAAATCATGTGACGATTATAGAACCAGTAATGAAAACATGCAGACAAAACTGCACAGCAGTTGCGAAGCCGGCGCATTCGCGAGAATGGGGTGCTCGAGCTCTTCCTTCCGAACTTTAAGGCTTGTCGTGGCGAACAATAACCTCAAAGTGTACAAAAAAATCTCTACGTCAAAATACCAAATTTCGCACGCAGAGATCTAAACTTTATTTCTCGAGTGCCTTTGAAGCCCGAATCTGGGTCGTCCCTGTCTAGAACGCAGGAAGGCGAATGCCAAACTGAGAGCTAAGCACAAAGCCCTCACAATCGCTCGCAAGGCATACTCGAGCTACACAGAAAGGCAGGCTGCGCCATTTTGAAACGGTGGGTGCACGTCTTGTGTCCGCAGGGTGAACGGGAGAGTGAGCTGAAAGAAGAGAAAACTGACGCGCGGTCGTGATAAATATTAGGCACCAAAACGCGAGCCCAGACGTAGCATCGGAAATCTCACCTTCGCAGAGCAGAAATGCGAGCAGTTTTTTTTTGTCACGCACGGGCCAAAAATGCGAGGAGCACGTTGATTTACGAGCACGCCGGTCGCCTTAGGT
The DNA here is from genome assembly GCF_043290135.1 of Rhipicephalus microplus. Lineage (NCBI taxonomy): Eukaryota > Metazoa > Arthropoda > Arachnida > Ixodida > Ixodidae > Rhipicephalus > Rhipicephalus microplus. The sequence goes on from NW_027465037.1 coordinate 6,967, forward strand.
GTGGGCGTCGTCCATGGACGAGCGTGCGTCTGAACGCTCCCCCGGAGACGGAGCCCGGTACGTCTGGAATCTCCCCGACGCCTTTTGTTTCCTCTTCGGTTTCTCATGAAGCTTTAAGCGTAACGTAGCTGGCGGCGCAATCGTTGGCAGTAACAATAAATCAACGGCGTCGTAAGATGCCGACTCCCTTTCTGGCGGGCGCTGCGACTATGCGCCGCATCACGTGACTCTAGTGGCCAACAAAATCGGCGTCCGAAACGGAAATGACAAACGCGTCTGCACGTTCTTGCGTCCGAACATTCCTTTCGAGAAATTGTGAGAGTTGAAGATTTCGAGGGGCTTGAGTAGGACGCGCCTGTTCCTCTGCGCTGTTGATAAAGGAAAGGAGGAAGAAAAGAGGGAAACGAAAAAGAGAAGGCAGAGAGGTGAACGTTAAACATGTCCGGTTGGCTACCCTACGCTGGCAAATTGGAAAGGGAAATAGAAAGATAAAGAATAATAAGCTTTTTTTAATAATGCTGGTGTCTTTTCGAGACCACTTATTTTCGATTCCTCTAGCAATAAAAAAAACGTTGAAAGCACACAGACTTCAATTGCCTTTCCACAAATATTCTTTCTGTTTAAATCGAACACCTGACGCCACGAATGTCAATAACTAGAAGCAACAGATTACCGACAATGCCGAATATTCAGGGCTGCATCACGAACGTTCGCGAAGTCGAGAATAGCAACAACGATGAAACAGGAGCGGAAACAGCACCCAGACATCAGCTTGTAGGCCGCTCCAAGCTGAGAATGTTCACCAATGAAGACAGACTGTTTAGAAAGGAAGAGCACGAAGGGACGAAGAAGGTGGTTAAACGAAATTCAAGAAGAGGCAGAGCATAGTATGATGAAAATGCATGCCTGGAAGCTGATATAAGAAGTTCGTGGTATGTGCATGCCATTTAGCAGTGAAAATAAAAATTATGCCTCGTTTCCCGCTTTTCTTCGCGCATCTTCTGCAAATTCGCTCAGTAGTTTCACTGTCCTGATGAGTGCAGCTTCAATTCACTTCGACTGATCAAAAAAAAAAGAACTAAGCTGCAGAACAGCAAAACAGTGTAACATCAGAGTAACGTTTGAAGCGAGAGAGAGAGAGAGAGAGAGAGAGCAAAAAAAAAAACAGAGATAGAGAAAAAAAAAGATATACTTATAATGAAATACCTAAAAGCTTAGAGGTCAGACTGAATGAATTTTAAGGCGTGTTACTCAGCGTTAGGAAGAGGAGAAGGGGTGGAAAAGTGAAGAGAGAGAAGGTTTGATGATGATGAAACGAAACCTTGGTTATCCAAAAACAATTTACCTTCCCTTTTTTATTCTGTACCACGCAAATATTTATTCAAAGCTCACGAAATGTTGCGAAATTTTAAAGAAATCGCACTTCATTTCAAACCCATAGACTGAGCCATCTCAATTAGGATAAATACATGCACGAAGCTGAGAATTATACCGCAGCGGCAGTACAACGCAGTTTGGCGCACAGGGTCAGAGGCATGCGTGTCCACTAGCGTTCCGATGGCGTTATAGAAGCAAGCAAAACAGAGACGCGAAAACAAAGGGAGCTCGGATCTGAATCTAAAATAGCACTTAACATGCAAATGCCGGCTGGTCCGGCGAAGCCGCGGAGACAACGCGGGGAGAACCCCAGCTGGAACCGCAGTGGCTCTTGTACTCGCAAGTGCTAGTTTCGGGCCCGGAACAATCCATCAATGAAAAGGAGTGCCTTACTCGAATCCCGCTCACGCCAGCCTGGAGCGAGGTTTCCGACCCCATCAACGTAACGCGACGGACACCCGGGAAAGTACAGCGTGGGGTTAAAGCCTCGCATAAGTGTAGCGAATGTGTGTCGAGAGGGCACTCGAACTGCATAGTTCATAGGCAAGGTTTGGAACCTGCAAAGGACGACGTTGAGCGATAGGTTTAGTGCCTAGGCAAGGGCAGGCATTGTCGGGGATGGCTGTGAGACCATGCACAGCAAAGAGATGAGACTTCAGTGATCCCGCTCTCAATTCCTTATGCACATAATTTTGATGCGCTAGTAAGAAGGACCAAGCATTTACTTTAGACTACCGAATGGTTCAGGAACCACGAGGAAGGGAACAGCTTCTAAACCTGGGCTCGTGTAAAGTTGTTTCAGCTTATGCGCACCAGCAGGAGCGCTTTTCAGTGCTGAGCCCTGTGAGAATATTCGCGAAAAAAATTAAGCTAGAAACAGCAGGAGAAGAAAAGAAACTAGAAAAAATAGAAGGAGACAGAGGCTAGCCAGTAATCAGACCAACTGTCTACGCTGCATTATTATATATACCTAAGAGATTGGTGCAGCAAAATTCTGAGAAAATCATCCTCTTGTAACGAAGGCAGACCAATAGATTTTGAAAACTCCTGCCGAATCAATGCGGTGGGATAGGTTATGTCCATGCCAACAGCGCTGCTGGATCAGCTCCTCAAGGAGACCGGCTAAAGGCAATAGACCAACCAAGGACTGGCGCTCAGTAGCGTAGCCAAGAGATATTTCCGCCTTAACCCTTGCTGACGCTGCTATCTAACTTCGAGTGGGCGCACAAGATATTCTCTGCTTGTAATACAGCAAGTGGACTCCACGAGTAGCACCACCATTCATAGAACACGTTACGTCTTCAGACACCTGCTGGTCTACACGAAACCTACTGCTCTGCTGGCCTACTCAGCCTTATCGTTCATAGCTGAGAGCGGCTTTTACGATGTCATTCTCTTTTCAACTTGGAGTGGCTGACAACCCTTTCTGTGACAACTGTGGTAGCGAGGAGATATGTCAGCACGCGTTGTGTGACTGTCCTCGCTACAACACGCAGAGAAGGTCCCTCGTGATTGCTCTAGCTCGCGTGGACCACAGACCGTTGACAGCAGAAACCATTTTGGAACGTCACACTGAGAGGTGAGCAACGTTGAAGGTGACGAGGGAAGTACTAAGATTCTTGAATATATCACACTCGCACCGGCGGTTCTAGACTAATGAGTTCGGAATAAACTGTGAATGCTTAAGAACGCCTAATTCTACTATGGCAGAGCCATAAGCTGTTCCGGGCACACAAATGTGAGGTGCCTGAGTTCTTGCCTGCGCGCCCTCACACTCTCTTTATGTCTATCTTTAAAGCTCCTCCATTCCTTTTCACAGAGTAGGGTAGCATACCCATCCTTCTAGATTAGTTAACGCCCCTGCATTTTTTTTTTCGTCTCCGGTTTTCTCCTTCCTTTTATACAACTGACCAATCTCTTACATTTCTTTAGTGAAAGGAAGGAACTCAGCGAAGAGAGTTCGCCAGCGCTTTCTCATATTGTGGAAGCAGGCAATAATTATGCGAAATACATATGCTGTTTTCGTTGCAACTAAATGGCGATACGAACTTGGCTTTTCAGTTAGCATGTCATCTTCTCAATGATATCAAAAGCGTTTAGCTTCAGCAACACATTATACGACACCAGTGGTAGAAAATTATCTGCAATAAATATTTATTTATTAGTTTAAAATTTAGGAAAGTTTGTAACACTCACAAAATGCAAATACCTTATGAATTTAATTAGTCTCATTCTTTCCTTTATGAGTGCGCCGCCTAAAATAAACAATTTCGAGACTTCCCTGAAAAACACAAACCGCGAAAGCCTTATTACTGAAGGTGACTTGTGGGTGACAGTTTGAGAAAGTTTTCCTAGAGCACAAGAACCAGCAGGTTTCTAAGCATCATCCATAACTAACAAAGCTCTCCAGCGAGAAAATAATAATAAAACCAATTCTACTAACTTCCCGGCGTGCAAAACGTGGGTTTCCCGCGGTGCCACTCTACCCGGGGCACACAGAACTCTCTCATATACCGCGAGGAGCAGCGGCAGGCTATAGGGTGGGACTGAAGCAGAAGGAGCACGAGATGCTTTTTCGCGCGTGCTCAAATACGTTGCAGTACCGTAGAGCTTCATTGTTTGTCAAGAAGCTGGTGGTTCAAAAGGCTCGTGCCGCGTTTCGTTGTTCGCGGCCGCGTTGCCGCCAGTATTTAGACAAATCCTTAGATTCCTCATCAAACGCAAGAATTCAGCGTGATATGACGTCATCATCACGTGACCTCAATCCCACGATGACGTCGTCACATTCCAACATCGCATGGACAAAGGGGGGCTGATCCCGGAGGCCATTGAAAAACTAGGGAAGGCGCAGAAGGCTTGAACAACGTCAGAGGCCGAAAGTTTTCGAGAAGTAAGCGGCAGCAGACAAATAAATCAAATGAGAAGAAGGAGAAGAAGACGAAAATGAGGAAAACCACGCTTTAGACTTTGGGTAATCGTAGACGAATCAATGCGGGAACATTTGAGTTTTTTGTTTTTGGTGCATATTATTCTGTAATTCAGACCCTTTGTTGCCGCTTAAAGCATACCCTTTTATTTGCCTTGTAGCCTGGATGTCTCTAGGCGTAGCGAATACATTGTTACAAAAACACAGATTAAACTGCTGAAGAGAAATTCATGTCATGCGATAACATAAATGAAAGCAAATAAAGTGAACATGCATGGCGATTCATACAGTGTTGGATATATGTCAGGCGTGATAGGGCAGTGGGAGAACCGCCCACTCACAGAAAATCGGATTCTGGCGCAGTCGCCTACATGGACATCAAAGCGGGCTTTTATAAAAAACGTTGCTGTGTCTTAAAGACGCCACATTGAACTGAGGGTTGTCGAAGTTCGTTTAATAGTAATTTTCGTTTAACTGGACTATGACTGAGTGTGCGTGCGTGTGCTGCCGAATGTGCTGTGTTTCTCTCTTCCCTCTCTGCTCACTATCTTTCATCTCCCCCATCCCTCTCCCATGCGCAGGGTAGCAAACTGGCTGCCTTTAGGCTGGTTAACCTCCCTGCCGTTCTTTTCCCTTTATTTTCCTTCCCTCCTTCGTTTAATAGCTGGATAGTAATTCCTTGAGTATATATCCCAGCCGGATATCTCATCACCATTTTTAATTTATATTTTTTCTTGTAAATGCGTTGGAGGTACTATATCAAAGTTCACTTTAGGAGGGGAGAGTTAAACAACAAGAGGGAAGGCAGGGAGGTTAACCAGGCACATGTTCGGTTTGCTACCCTACGCTGGGGGAATGGGAAGGGGCATAAAGATGAGAGAGAAAGGAAAGTGAAGAGAAAGAGAGAGAGAGAGAAAAAAATTAAGAAGATTGTCAGTCAATCGGCTGGCGCGTATGCAGTGGTGGCACTACACAAAAGTTAAAGGTGGTCACGTAGGCACTTTAGGGGCTCATATTAATCGGCCGACAAAGTGCGCTGATTATCAGTGGACAGCATGTTAAAAAATATCTTGCCTTTTTATAGATGTTTAATTTGATTGATGCTCAATGCGCAAGTGTCTTAAATTCTTAGAAATTCAAGGACAGGGAGTTCAACCACTACAACAAAGAAAATAGTTTGCTAACAGACGTCAGGGCTAAAGAGAGAGGCAAAAAATATTAAAGACGGAAATAGAGAGAAAGGAAGAGAGAGAGAGAGAGAGAGAGAGAGAGAGAGAGAGAGAGAGAGAGAGAGAGAGAGAGAGAGAGAGAGAAGCCGCAAGCGTGAGTTCACACATGCGATCACTGCTGAAGAGAGTTGATAGACCATGTACAACAAGTATATTGTACATACAAACGTACATTTCACTGCATGACTCAAAGGCATACGGGAGGTGCCTTTCGGGCTTTCGTTATATAAGGCCACTTCAGTCTTCCCACTCAAACGTTTACCCAATAGCGATGTTGTGGACCTGGCCAGCCATTCACCGCAACCCTCCTGACTAGAAGACCTCACGACCTAGTTACGGCTTTGATACAGATATTTGCTTTTCCTCCTTCTGCTACGCATTGAGATCTGCGCGATAAGCTTCCTTTGTAGCTGCGAGCTGCTTTTGAGTGGATGACAACTTTCTCATTTCGCAGCGTGCCATGTACATATAATGGTGGTAGAAAGAAGCATGATCGAGATAATAAGCATTCATACTTGTAGATTCGAGCTTGGGCACTTCCTGACGTTTGGAAAATGAACGAAGAGTGTATGTGTTCAAGTGAGAATGGCGGTATTTGAATAATGCCTTTGCAGGATGTATAAACATGAAGTATTGTGGGAGTCCCATAGCCAACATCGCACTGATTTTTCTTGTTCTATATATCGCACCGCGCAAACGCTTTTGTTGCTTCGTCGTCGTCTTTTCCGAGAAAGAGCGTCGGGCATCGACCCGTCCGAGTTGAGTCAGCTTGTCGTTTTTCTCCGAGTGTGACGCGCGTGCCGCCTCTTTGACGCAGAGTACGCCTCCGTGTTGTCGCTGCACGCAACGCAGAAATGGACGTTGTCGTCCCGCGCACTTTCGTTCCGGCAATTAAATGCCGAGAGAAAAGATGCCGATGTCGTTGAACCTTGCACGAAGGCAGTTGAGGCAGTAATTGTTAAAACTTAATTAGATTTATGTTCTCGTTTGCACTGGGACAAACGGTGTTTCTCCCATAGTGAGACATAAAGAAAAAGAGGGTCACACTCACAGCATAAGCTTTATAAGAATACATCGTTTTATGTGAGGGCATAGTACTCGATATAGAAAGCCCACTGTGTGCACGGAAACCTATGTTGGCCGAGCATGCGCAAAAAAAAGTGAGTCATGCTCACCCAATGCCACGTAAGTCCTACTGAGCTGCATGAAGGCGAGATGCATGACTACACGAATGTCAATGAACGATAAGCGCGAGTTCGAGTTGTGTGTGTTCGCACTAACAGTTCAATTATTCTTCGTGTTACTGTTGTTCTTTTTTCTTGATTTTACTTATTATTCTTTCTTTCCTCCAGCCACCATGAGGGTTAGCTAACCGAGCCAAAGCTTGCTCTATCTTCCGGCCTTTCCTATTGATTCCTCCCTCTCTCTCTTTTTGGCTGATGAACACCTTGGTTCTACACCTGTTAACAGTGGCCGAATTTCAGGTTCTGCTTGATAACCTCCCTGTATTTTCATTTTAGTATTACCTAGTTCTCTCTCTCTCTCTCTCTCTTCAAAAAAGCGGATCTTAACCACATCATTTGGCAGTGTCAAAACCACTTCTTTACACCGAGTAAGTGTAAAGCAGTGACGATGAAGTAGTTGGGAGCTGTGAGAGGGTGACATGCGCAGGTACTAGCCCGCAACTCAGGAGGCTATCCTGAGATGGCTTGAGGTGATAGAGGAAGCCTACAGCGACTAGGATCCTTCGCCTTCTCGCCGCCCTTGTTCTTTAAAGTAGGATAAATAGGGCCGTTTCTCTCTCTTTCTCTCTCTCGAAGGCAAAGTGTAATAACTCCCGTGTGTTTAAATTTCTAAGGCTTAGTTTCTAAAGCCTGTCGAAGGCACTGACGTATCAGTATTTTACAGCGGTCGAAAAAAAAATGATAGAACTCGACATTGTCAGAACGAGCACCTGTTTCCGTAAAGAACAAATTCACAATGACTGCTTTTACATCTTGCGTCCTTGCTTAGATTGTATAAATATGGTTTTTATGGTTAATTCACACATGCTGTTTATTAGTCTGTGACTATTCGTTTTGTCTGCCACACATATTGAACACTCGCATCATTGGTTTACAAACATAGAGATCTGTGTGAAGTGAAGGAATTTTTACGGCTTATGTACCGACCTCGTTTATTTCATCCGCTAGTAGCCAGTCATGCCAGACCCGCGCAATATACAATAGCATCGTTTCTTTACTAACGCTAAGCTCTCCCACCATGCAACTGTTTTAAAAGGTGGCTCCTGTAACACGAAAGCATATACAGTGTCATTCTTTTTACTAGAACTAGGTGCTTTTCTTTTTCAACTTCTTAGCTCCAGCTCAATAAGTATAAAAAGAAAGCTTTCAGAGGAAAGCATGGGGTAAGTTCCATTCATTAGAGTACTAAATTGAGAAGGCAGGGCCACTCCCAGCAGGTCTGAAATGAATATAAGTGATTCGCCGTGTAAAACGTATCAGGCGCGCTGTTGCCGACGTCGAACTCCCACGTTCAACAAGGAGTGCGCCGAGTTACTGGGCGGGTCCTTTAAACCATCATTTCTGTTTTCGCGACATACCCCTTCCACGCTTTTGCTTCCCTCCATTTGATACTATCACACCATCTTCTTCCAATCTTTTTGTTTCCTTTTCTGCTCCCACCGGAGTACAACTGATCTTTTTCGCCCCATGAAAGTAAGATGTACAGAGTCGCGACGTAAGCAGGTGTTACCTCATAGGAGCTGTAAGTCTGCGCAGGGTAACACTATTTTCATCGACGTATGACGACTTATCTCACTTAAGGAGCGCGTTGACGACGCGAGCCTGTAACCCCCCCCCCCTCCCGCCCCCTTTTACCCTTAACGACACGCCTCTCCACACCTCTCTTACCCTTTTTTATCTCTAGCTAGACTATGTGTTCACAGCTCAAGCTCCACGCCCATTTCTTTTTTCTCTCTTATTGTTTTTAAAAAGACGATACGGCGATGGTATACGGGTGTGTGTGTGAGTAATGGAGGTAGGGAGAGGGCAACATTTACGTGCTGTCCTCTGAGGGAAGCACGTTTATTCATCCATATAAGCATCCTACGGGATGCGACGCCCACTTCGACTCTGTAATAAATTCACACGATGAGTTTATAGGCGAGAAAGCGTGAAACGCGCGTTTTACTGGCGCGAAATGCTGACGCGACTCGAGTCGGCGTTCGCGCTGCCGAAGCCGCGTGGTACATGCTTTACGAGATTTAAAAGAAAAAGAAAAAAATGGCTCTATTCAAGTCGTGCGATGGGGTGGCGATATTTTCTCCATTTTTATGGCTCGAGTGAAGAGAAGAGACCATTTTTTTTCTCAAAACCAGCGAAACGACAGTTTAGTGGGTGATAAATAAAAGACGGCATTTTGGATACGCAATGCGAGTGAATGAGAAGAGTGCGCATCGTCTTTGGAGTCGCGTGCATTCGAAGGTGTGATACAAGAACCGGGGAGCGGCAGGAGTATTGTGCGAGTTCATAAGTTTCGCTACACTTGAAATAAATGTCCGCTCTTAAAAAAAAAACGCAGCAACGAAAATGTTTTTATTTGTAACGGATGGAGAGGAAACGTAATGAGCGGACTTTTTTCCTTGAAAAAAGAAACAAAAATGTAGCGATGGCAAATCAATTATTAGAGGGTATCTCGAAAAGTTATTTCGAGCGCGAAAACTTGACACGATCACTCACACACGCACACACCCATGCATAAAACACACAACACTCTGCATGGGTTTGTGCGTGTGTGAGTGATCGTGTCAAGTTTTCGCGCTCGAATTAACTTTTCGAAATGCTCTACCAACTAGCCCAACAACAAGTTCTCTTAGTATTAGAGGGTATGATTGCAGCCAAGCAATGGCTCTAACATGTGTAAATGAGGAGAGTTCAGCGTCCATTACTTGGGACTTGTTGCAAGAACGGAAAGATATAGAGTTACGTTTTTTTTGCCAGCATATACTTTAAATCTAAAGAAAAAATAAGTCGCAAGTATGCACAAGCCGAAATACCAGGACAGGTTAGGCAGGACGTGAAAAAACTAGTTGCATAGTTGAAGCGCTTGTATGAAAAAAACATATTATGAATCCAGGAAAGGTATAACTGCACAATCCGTCTAACTGTCGAAAAAAAGAAAACAGCAAAACTTCTTCTAGGTAGCCCACGGCGAAAATGCTTATCTCCGAAACCTCTTTGCATTCTCATCTACTGTCAAGCCTATTTAAAAAAAAATTGTGTCTGTGTTTTCACTTGTTTTATCATCATATACTGATCCGGTTTACACATTTCCTTGGACATCTTGTATCTATCGTTCCTTCACTGCATTCTCCCAAATAATGTGGTATTGTAGAGCAATCGAGGCAAATAAGAACTTTAGATTACTTCAAATCAATCTCCATCTGACCACACTCACTCGCATGATCAGCGCCGGAAATTCCTCGCAAGGCGGCTTGCCACTCATGCCGCACTTCACCACTCGTGCGAGTGTAACCTTATTTTTTAAATTTTATTCCAGCCTCGTCGTTTTGATGGTTATACAACGCAAGCATTTCACTTAAACACAATGCAGCTTCCACGGTGTAAGCGGCTACTCCCTTTTCTCGGTCAAAACAACCCTGGCTCTGTCTCTGCTGCACCGAGGAGTTCACACATCTTCAGCTGGTTCCTCTAGTTGAAAGAGTGTTCCACAAGAGGAGGTGTCTCTTTTTGTTTTGTGAAACATCCGTACAGTCGTCGTATCGCCATTTGGAATAATTCGAAACAAATAGAAGCAAGAAAAGCTGAAGAGGATAGCTCCAGAAATAGGATACGGCGTGCCCATACATGGAGAAGCTGCGAAACGCACTACGACAAAAAAAAAAAAGGTTGAAGAAAAAAAAAGAAAAGGTTGTAAGAGAGCCGGGAGTGAATGGGCGCCAAGACAGCGCCTTACAGCGTCAGGAGCAAGGGAGGAACCCAGGTTCGCCACCCTTGGCCTCCGATCGCGGCGGCTCACCTCCCCTCCCCCTTCCTCTCCTTCTTCCAAGAACAAGCGCGCGTAAGGGACCATGTGGGGGGAGGGGTGGCAAGCAGAATAGTTGGGGAAGGCACAGCGCACCACGCAGGGAGGAGAAGTTCGCGTGGTAAAAGCATTTTCATGTCGACCCATCGACAGCCCAGCGCGATTTATCGCATGACCGGCTTAAAAAATAGACGAATGAGACCTCGTCGGGGGCCCCTGGTTTTCTTCTATATAGAGATTTATAAATGTCCCCCACGCACGACGCCTGTGACGGCGAAACTCGCTATGCCGTTCTTGCTCTTATTTCTTTCCTCCTTTATTTTTCCTCGCCTCTGCGAATCACTGAGAGACCAACAGGAAGGAAACGACATTGCGAAGTAGCTGCCTCGTGCATCCGATACGCTGGTTTCACGCAAAAGGGGGCACGAGCAACGTATGCAGCTAATTTGCCGGCGAAATGCGACACGAGGTGTGCAGTTCCACGAGGGGGCGTGTATAAACGGGTGACATGCCTCCGAGTGTTTCACATGTCCCGGGACATTTTTTTTTTAAACCTGGAACTGTTTATGGGGAGACGTGACATTACTCGGGGTTCGGCTTGTCGGACGTCTACGATGTGGCGAGTTAGAAAAATCCATTCGGCCGCTCGCACTATGGTGGATGTTTAAGCGTGATCCCACGTCATCACTATTAACCCGTTCGAAACCAACGCTCATATTCTTGTTTTGCTCTTTGAACAGGTTCCTTCGTCCCGCCTCACCCCTGAACGTGGGGTTACCGTTATCTATGGGCTACCTGTTATAAGTTTACACGGCATACCTGCACCGTGCAGAGGTTCTTAATGCGCTTGCAATGTTTGCACCGTTTGCACGGGCAGTATATAAACGATAGTTCAACGGTAACGTGTCGCAACTTGCTGGTGTAGTTGGTAGCGACTTCACGTAGTGCTAAAGGTGCGAAACGATATGAAAAAGTATAGTATCGGGAACAAATATTCCTGGTGCAGTCACCTCTTCACACCGCATCATTTCACCTTGTTTGTAGCAGCACAACTTGTTCACCGATTACTTGGCAGTCGTCAAGGATTAGGCGCAATGTTATGGGTCACTGTTCAACAGACCGACTTGTAATACTGCTCGAAAAAGACTCACGAGGTGCCGACTCGAAGGCTACGTCGAAAGCGAAAGCCGTCGTATTCATATTCTTACCAGTTGGCGTATTGTTCATGCCCCGTCAAACTGAGAAATCTTTCTGCACCTGAGGCAGTTTTCACAACCGCCAGAATTGGACTACGTGCTGTAGTTCACGACCAGAAGGACTTGAATGAAGCTCTTCGAAAGAACTTGACGAACATTTGCCATCGTTCAGCCACAACATCGGCATTAACAAACAAAAGCATGACCATGTCCACCCAAATATAGCCAGTACTTGTCTATGTTAGCCAGTGCTACCAGTTGTAATATGCTACCAGTGATTGTATGCGAATAAATACGATAGTCGAGTTTGATTAGAAGTATTTCTCGCACCCGATAGCAGATTATCGCCCGCCGAGAGAGGCGAAGGAATGTTTTGCTAAAGAGAAATACCAAAGTCGGTCATTAACGCTGAGACAACACGGTGACGTATATGAAAAGCCGCTGTTGATAGCAGCGATGGGGTCAGAGACTTTTCAGAGGCCATGCTGCCGACACAGGGAGGGCACGGACGGGGCGACAATGACCGGGCAAAGGGAAGGCGACGACGTCCCTAATTAGCAAAATGAGAGGAAATCGGCTTAACTCTCGTGATTATCGCGCCTCGTGAACGACGATGCGAGAGCGGTGGGCGCCACGACCCTCACGTGTAGGACAACGTTCGGTGGAGAGTCTGCTACAAGGAGCAACAACGAATGAGTGAAGAAAGAAAGGCAACGTAGTAGATTCCATGTTCTGTTTTCCCTCTCTTCCCTCTCTCTCCATTCGCTTCGTTCGTTCTCTGTCGTGCTTTGTTCTTTGGCTCGTTAAGTCTGGGTGTAGTCTTAGGTACGTGAGCAACGGAGGCAAGTACGTCATGAACAAAAAAGAAAGAAAAAAGAAAGAAAGAAAGAAAAAAGAAAGAAAGAGAGGAAGAAGGAAACAGAGAAAGGAAAGAAAAGAAAGAAAGAGAGAAAGAAAGAGTGAAAGAAAGAGAGAAGTAAAGAGAGAAAAGAAGAAAGAAAGATAGAAAAGAAGAAAGAAAGAAAAAAAAACGAACGAACGCAAGCGTACGTCGATGCAGTTTCGAATTAGCATTCGTGCAGCATACATAGCCTTGGCGCTGATCGGCGATGCCACGGCGCACAGAGAGCGTGCCGGTAATGAATAACGGCGGCCGTAATGACAATAATAACAACGATAAGTACGAGCGCCGGGGAGGGCTTTTTTCCCTTCGGCAATGCCGCGCGTCGGGTGCTTCGTGCGTTGCGCGAAGGCAGCCCGCTGCTCGGGCGTAGAGACGGAGAGAAGTTTACGTGCCTCTATGGTAGGTGTGTTGCTGAGTGGCCGGCCCGAGGAATGGAGCGAGGGCTGCCCATACGTGACGGCGTGCCGCATGAGTAAACCAATTAGCCCGCACTGCCTCCGTGCTTCGCCGTATTGTTTCGCTTCCCTCGTACCTTCGTCTGTCAGACGACGTGGATTCACATTCGCCACTCCCCCTCGCCTTTTCCTCCAGCGCGTTATGGTGGCCTGCCCCGCGTCGAGATGAAGCGCCGTATGTTGTCGCACACATCGGTTAAGCGAGTCTCAACTTGTTTAACAGTGAAGTCTATAGACACCAGAGGGTCGAAATTCATTCTTGTGGACCTCAATGATTGGTCGGGGCTAATTTTCTTTCGCCTTGGTTTTGTGGAACAACGGGGTATCTTCGGTGTCTGTTCCAAGTGCAAATGAAACACGGACCGAGGTGAACGTTAGAATTAGACACAACAATGGAACGCGTTATTTACCGCCACTCGTTATACAAGCCGCTGCGTGGTATTGCCGTTCTTATAGTCCCTGGATGAATGAATGCGCTTTGTTCCGAAAGGGTGGGCTGTCTTTTGCATACGAGAGTAATTTTTTCATTACCTCGGCATCGTTTCTCAACAACGAATTCATTTATACCGAACCCTTTGCGATGTTCTGTACACAACCGCGTCCCCACTAGATGTTGCGGCGGATTCACCACCCGGAAACAGCGAGCGTCTGGTTCAAAATCACCCCCCCCCCCCTCCAGCCCCACTCACACGGTCGCGCAAATACAAGTATCGCCTCATTTCGCATTTAGTTAATCGCCTCTACAGTCTCTGAACTCGTCCTTTTTGTCTTTACGTAAATGCGCGCGTGTGACTCTTACGTAAAAGAAAACTAAAAAAAATAAAAACAGCTGTAGCATGCCATATCTGTATCATATAACTCGGCACCATTTTCTGTCCTTACGTTAATGATTTCCCGGCAGCGCAGTAGTGATTATACCGAGTTTATACCTTTGTCTTGTAATTAGGACTGGTGCCCATGGGCTGAGGCAAAGCAGGCTGGGGGAAGAAGGGGGGGGGCAAGTATGCGTGTGTGTACAAAGCACGCGTTCTCTAGGCCATCGTCGGCCCCCATCACCTCGGGAACAAGGGTCTCATGAACGCGCACGGCACCGAATAGCATCGTTCTTTTTTTTTTTTTTGTTCTGCCACGTTTTTCTTTCGGGCCATCGTGCTAATGAATTCCTCTGTCTTTGAGAGTGTGGCGTATGTCTGAGCGGGCGGCGAAGCTTTGCTCTTATATTTTTTTATTCCTATCTCCGGCCTCGAATGCACGGTGCACGAGGGCAGCCGCGCGTCGTCACCATTACACATCGTCCTCACTTACGCACTTTCTCTCTCTCTCTCTCTCAAACACACACATCATCCCAGTCTGTTCTAATCCATTCATTGCGATCATTGCTCCTATGCAAATCGGGGGAGCAGTTAGGGA
>NW_027465037.1:21709-49278 GCF_043290135.1 Rhipicephalus microplus
GTGTCTTTCTTTTGTACTTCAATTTCTCGCGCCCCTCAGTTAAGATGAATTACCAACTCGCCCAGCAGTCCGTGCTTTTCATTGTTCAACAGTGGCTGTTTACCTGTACATTGTTTTTCTGTTAGTCTATTAAATTTAATCTGAGGATACCGTTTTATTTTATAGAGGAGAATGCACTCGCCCTTCTACCCATATAACGCTGAATCGATTATTTGCTTTATTTGTGCATGGTTGGGGTGGGTGGATGACGGTGTACTCACTTGCCACATATGCTCGCATACTTTGAGGACTTGTAAGCGCATACTAATTGTGTCTACCCTTGGCCAATATCGGCTAAGTGAAAGATAATATTCATTAAATGTTGGTTAACTTGGGTTAGCACTGCCTAAATGATTGTTACTGTTGGCCAAGTATGCTTGAATAGTTGCTAATGCTGCTTATTCATGGCTATTGTCGGTATAACAGAAATTCTCTCCCGTCAATGATTGCAACGTTGCTATCGCATGTAGACGTAAACAACCAGAGTTCCTCCTGCTTGAAATATTTAGTGTATCGAAGGGGAGCTAGCCATAGACTGTCGACCTACTTGACTCGGTGCAGGTCCCTGCCAAGTACGAGACCCGGGCAGGCACGACGCGTCACGAAAACGGGCTGCAAAGCACTTCCACCACGCTTCACTTCGAGGTGCGACCCGAGCACGTGTCGCGCGACGTGATCCGCTTCAAGTGCACGTCGTTCGTCACACAGGCGCATTCACGCAGCAGCGAAGAGCTCGTCATCGGCGACAAGGGACCGCCCAGCGGACGAGGTATGTCACATGCTTCGGACAAGAGGCCGTGGCACACGCACTTTGAAACAAAAAAAGCGTAAGCAGACGAGAACGGAGGACAAGACATGCATCAAATCTAACTAGCCTACCAACAAGCACTAACAACGTTGCATGTGCTTATAAGTAGTGTCTTCTTCCGTATGTACTGTCTATATCTCGACTCCAGCGTGCTTGTCCTGCATCGGCGAATGTCCGGCAGTGTTCGGTAGCGGGTTTCCGAACGGAATCCGGTTGTGTATGTTGCTAACGTTATTAAAGACGATCGTCTTTTTTGGGGACCTTTGACGGAAAATTTTTGGTCTACCTATCTGTATGTCTGTTCATACATGTGTCTGTCCGCCTTTAGCGGTACCTTAAACGACACCCAAACGCTACACTAAACGGCGGACCCCATCCGCAGCGCCCACCAATATTGCTCAAGATTTAGCGTTCATACTTGTGCGATTACTGTCAATTAAAAAGCAATTATTGCGCATATCTGAGGCACCATAATAACACGTGAATATTCTGTCTGTGTGCCTTTATACTAGAAAACGCTCACATAAGTATTTCTAAGGACCGTAGCCTTTATTACGCTGCGCTAATAATGCAACACTTGCACGAAAAGGCAAGGGTTTCCAACGCTTTGCTAAGACGACACGGTGGTAGCACCTAGCCGTCGCCTTGCGTTCTACGCCTTATCGCCTCCACGACGAGCGCATGACGCGCTCTTCGTTTTCCAAGATAATTGCCAGATAGCACTCGTGTCTCACGTGTGACGTGCCTTGATGAGCTCGTTCACCTCCGCTGCACGCTCGAGGCACTTTAACGCAGCGCCTTCAGAATACCATTCACTGATTTTCTTGCGCCGAACATCAAATAAACGCTTTGTTCAATCTCTTCAGACGCAAGACTATCGTCTTTCGACGACATTTGCGGTGTAACATGAAGATACGGGGCGAATTTTGTCTCCCTCGTTTTCTCGTGTTTTATTTACTGGTAGCTATCTATCTCTATCTGTGATTACATTCATGCGTTTGGTTAGCGTGCGTTATAGTGCTTTGCACTCATTCACCTGTTCTTGCGTCATGTGCGCGTATGTATGTATGTATGTATGTATGTATGTATGTATGTATGTATGTATGTATGTATGTATGTATGTATGTATGTATGTATGTATGTATGTATGTATGTATGTATGTATGTATGTATGTATGTATTTATGTATGTATGTATGTATTTATGTATGTATGTACGCCGACAAAACACTGTATCTTCGCATAACACGAAAGTTCCGTACGACTATCAATACACACTAGGAACATCGCCATTGAAACAAGTCACCAGTCATAAATACCTCGGTGTCACACTAACCAGCAATCTCTCGTGGAATTTACACATTGACAATATTTGCTCATCTGTCTTTCGTAAGCTATGCTTCTTAAAACACAAACTCAGAAATTCCCCTTCTAACGTCAAGCTCCTCAGCTACTTTACTTTTATTAGACCTAAGCTCGAATATGCTTGTATAGTCTGGGACCCCTACACTAATCACAACATCCGTAAAATAGAAAGAATTCAGAGAAAAGCTGTAAGGTTTATTTACTCTAAATACTCACGTACTGATTCTCCCTCACAAATAATGCTTGCTAACAAAATCCCCAGCCTTGAATCCAGGAGAAAGTGCTTCCGTCTTGATTTCCTTTCTTCACTAAGTAAAGGTGCACTGTCCATTGACCCATCTCCGTTCTTGTCACCGTTACAAACAAGACCTACTAGGCACCACAACCCGAATGCTTTCGCCCCATATTTTGTTGCTACTGACACCTTCAAGTACTCTTTTTTTCCGCGTACGATACAAGAGTGGAATGAATTACCCCCTGTATAAGTGCCTTGTTTGCTTGTATTGTTTGTATTTTTGCATTTTATCTTCTTGTGCCCCCCTGCTTGGACCTAACCATGGTCTGCAGTATGTATTAAATAAATAAATAAATGTATCAAGTTGCCTAACGCCCATGAATTGATGGTTTCGTAACGTGTGACGGCTGCATAACAACGACTGAAGAGCTCACTGTCTTTTAGTTTTGGAATTTGAATCTTAAAATGTGCGTACGTGAGCACACCATACCAAGAAGAGCGTGAATGAAATAGCGATATTACATGGGAACTGTCACAATATATTCGCCTAAGAGAGAGAGAGAGAGAGAAAGGAAAGGCCGGGAGGTTAACCAGATATTGGCATCTGGTTTGCTACCTAGCGCAGGGGGCAGGGAAATAGGGGCAAGAAAGAGGAGTAAATAAAAAAAAACGCACGCGCACTCATGTGAAACCGAAAACACACACATGAATGGCGTTCTTGCTACAACCGTTCAGTAAGCCCGGTCGATCGCAAAAAATGTAGTAGCGCCTTCAGGGCCTTCTTCTGTGAGGTTGCATCTTGTCGATATTGTAGAGTTCCTTGCTCCGACAGAGGTTGATTATCTAATTTGCTGAGTTCCTTGCGAAGACATAGTCGTTGTTTACTATACTCTAGGCAGTCACAAAGAATATGTTGGATCGTTTTTTTTTTCTTTGCCACAGTGGCCACAGGCTGCGGTGTTGGCCATCCCAATGCGGAAAGCGTATGCGTTGGTAAACGCAACGCCCAACCACAGCCTACATAACGGGGTCGGGTCTGCTCGGCAAATCCTCGATAGGACTTGAAGACTTAGCGTAGGGTCAAGCGAGTACAGTCGGGCATGCTTGAAGTGCGGCTGATTCCATTGCGATGTGGTTTGCCGGTGAGCAAGTCTGCGGAGCTCTCGTGCAGCATCCGTCCTAGAAAGTGGTAGTCACAGTTTATGATCTTCTGTGTGGGCTGAGCGGGCAGCTTGATCGGCCCGTTCATTGCCGATGATTCCGCAGTGACTGGGCAACCACTGAAATGTAATTTGGTGCCCTTTCTCAGTCAGGTGGTGTATAACCTCTGCTATCTCTAATACCAGCTGCTCGTGTGGTCCACGGCGTAAGGCTGATAGTAGAGACTGCAGTGCTGCCTTAGAGTCGCAGAAAATAATCCACTTGCGTGTAGGTTGATCAACGACAAATTGCAACGCGGCATGAAGTGCTGCCATTTCTGCTGCCGTTGATGTTGTTGCGTCAGATGTCTTGAATTTAATTGTCGTGGCCAACCTTGGTATCACTACTGCTCCTGTAGAGCTGCCCGGCTGAACCGATCCGTCATTGTATATATGTGTCGAGTCTTGGTGTTTTTCATACAAGAGAAGTAGTGTGAGCTGTTTAGAGCCCGTGACGACAAATTGGCCTTTTTCTAGACGCCAGGTATGTTAATATTAAGCATTGGTTGAGCGAGGCACCATGGTGGAGTCACAGGTCTAGCGGCAGGAGAGAAAGAAGTTGGGATCGATTCGCCATGTGCGATCACTGTTTCGCAGCAAGATGTGCATGGTCGGTCCACTGGTAGAGAGGCTAGGTGATGTCGAGTAGTTCGAGCAAGGTGTCGTATATGTGTCCTCAGCACTTCAACATTAATGTGGGTCTTGATGAGGTGGTTTCTTGTGATGGCGATAGTTTCCGCTGTTTATGCACTTGGCGGCAAGCCTAAACATATCCGAAATGCTTGAGCCTGGACACTTTGAAGCATTCGTATGCTTGTTTTACTTGCGTTGGTTAACACAGGTAGGCTGTACCGAAGGAATCCAAGGAAAAGAATCCTGTATAGTCGCAACATAGCAGTTGTGGATATTCCCCAGTTCTTTCCAGCGAAGAACTTGAACAAATGACAGATGCCTCTCAATCGCCTTTTCATGTATGATACATGTGAGCTCCATGAGAGGTCTCTGTCAATTATAACACCTAGGAACTTGTATGATCGGAGGTGACGTACCCTTTCGCTGTTTATCAAAACGCTGTAGTTCTGCATTGGTTTGCGCGTAAATGCCACAAGTGCACAATTCTCAGAGGAAATTTCCAGACCTCGTTGGCGGAGGTAAATAGCAACTTGAGTGGCAGCTCTCTGAATTCGCGCTCGCAGCTGTAGACGTGTTACTGCAGACGTCCAAACGCAGATGTCGTCCGCGTACATTGACAATCTGACAGTACTTGGCAGATGCTCATTGAGAGCTATTAGCGTCAGGTTGAACAGTGCATGGCTAAGTATGTCACCCTGGGGAGCACCACGGTGGCTGTAATGTCGCGAAGTGTCACCATCCTCGGTTCTCACGAAAAAGGATCGCTCAGGGAGATAGCTGCGTAGCCACTGAAACTACCGACCACCCGCTCCTACCTCCTCAAGAGCGGTGAGGACAGCTTCATGTGTGACGTTATCGTACGCCCCTTTAACATCAAGAAATAAAGAAGCGCAGAGACGCTTACGGTTTTTTAATATATATCAAAATTTACCAGGTTGATTCTGTGT
Source organism: Rhipicephalus microplus (assembly GCF_043290135.1). Classification (NCBI taxonomy): domain Eukaryota; kingdom Metazoa; phylum Arthropoda; class Arachnida; order Ixodida; family Ixodidae; genus Rhipicephalus; species Rhipicephalus microplus. The sequence continues at coordinate 26,935 of NW_027465037.1, forward strand.
ATAATGCGGCATGAAGCTCTCATCGTTATCGATTCATCACTGTTCGGAAGCATACAGATCCTGTATGCAACTATATAGCATATTTCCGTAGGGGTCTGATGCACCATAAAGCTCTCATTGTTACCGATTCATCACTGTTCGGTGAACGTAATATCTAATATTTATAAGGCATTATGAAAAGAATCAAACATTTTTTGAAGGCTATATCACTACATCATCACAAAGCCAGCACGTTAACGTACCAACTTGCATAAGGGCGCTATCGATTTCAACTAGTTGAATAGAATGTTCGATTCAGCCTTGAATTTTTTTCTACGTTTATATCAAAATGCCACGTCTACTAACTTCTTCCATCGTCAATTCTAAAACACCCGAAATATGTTTTATTTCACTGAAGTAGAACTGAACAACTGCATGGGGAGACCGAAAATAGGACAATTGCATAATGGGATCGTTTTTCTAAGTTCCAGGAGATTTGTCTGAGTCTATTACCCAGTAAGTTTTTGTCAGAATATTAACGTTGTCTACTTTGTCATTTATTTCAAAAACCTTGATTTATCAAGCATTTTTAAGCAAGTACACGTGGCCAAAGAAAAAAAAAGGTTGTACGACGTGCATCATAGACGCAAAGCGCTGCGAAAATATCACAGTAAAATGTCTTTTTTTCTTTTTACACGACGCGCACATCATAATGTGTGACCACCTTACCATAGCAATTTGCATTCGTGTGTGTGTGTGTGTGTGTGTGTGTGTGTGTGTGTGTGTGTGTGTGTGTGTGTGTGTGTGTGTGTGCGTGTGTGCGTGCATGTGTGTGCGTGTCTGTGTGTGTGTCTGTGTGTGTGTGCGTCTGTGTGTGTGTGCGTGTGCGTGTGCGTGTGTCTGTCTGTCTGTCTGTCTGTCTGTCTGTCTGTCTGTCTGTCTTTCTGTCTGTCTGTCTGTCTGTCTGTCTGTCTGTCTGTCTGTCTGTCTGTCTGTCTGTCTGTCTGTCTGTCTGTCTGTCTGTCTGTCTGTCTGCGTACACTGCCAAGGACTCATAGCCACACGAAGGATATAGTATCACGTCATGCATATAGACTAATGATAAGCTAGCAGGCCAGCTGTAGCTCTCAGTTTTTTATAGAGGTTCATTAACTAACGCTTGATATTGTGAGCCAGACTTCATAGAAACAAGTACATTTCATCAGATTGCAAGGACACTGTCCTGCCTACTGTAGAGTTTTATCTGTCTCGCCTTTCCATTTATCTCTTTCATAGTTTGGGCCACCCGTTACTACTTCGATATGAAACAACCAGCCACCTTGAGCAGCAATGTAAAGCATTTCTGCACATTTCTGCACCTGCATGCAAGCCTGCAACTTTTATGTCTATTTTTTTTCCGAACCTCCCCCCTCTCTATTTTTCACCGTAACGCCACTCCGGGCTCTGTAGGTACTAACCAAAGATATCAATGAGTAGGTATTATATATATATATATATATATATATATATATATATATATATATATATATATATATATATATATATATATATATATATATATATAAACATATAAATAAAGTACCATCGACCATCTATGCTGGCTGCCAAATAGGAGCGCAAATCGACTGAATTTACTCAACATATTCGCGCACGAGCTTGGCAGCATTTACTGACTTTTGGAAAATAAGCAGGACTACCCCCAAATTGACAATAATACCAATCGTCGAAATAGTCCCTGAATGGCAGATTTTAAAGTACTGACTCATCTGTGAATATTTACTCATAAACAATCTTGTTTCTGATGATACCGCAATTTATCAATAAGCTTTTGTCTGGTAACGCTTGCTGAAACAATGCATTTTTTTCTGGAAACAGAGATTACCAGTAACAAAGCAACATTGAACATTTGTTCTCGCCGTAAAACAAACAACCTATTGTAGTTTACGAAACATGATTAAGTAAAAGAAGGCAAAAACACAAAAAGAAGCACTCCGTTTCTTTGAAGCCGGTCGCATTTTTGATAAGAAGGGACTCAACAACTTCGTGTACGTGTACTGTACTTTTGTATCCCAGATATCCTCGGGCCTGATTCCAACGAGAACTTGAGGAGTACGACATCAACATGATGAATGCAGAAATTTTTATATTTTATCAACCAAGCAAGAACTGGTATCCGTCATCGTAAAGCAGCCTCATCTCCTTCGTTTGTTTTGTGTCTCAATGTAAAAGGCCAACTACTTAAAAGACAACACAATGTTCAACATAAACTTTAATGCTTTTGTTGGCTCAAAAAAGCTGTAACAACGGTGATTCTTTTTCTCTTCATTTCACAGCACCTCAGGAATCTAACAGCCCGCGTATTCTCAGCGAAAAGTCCCGCTACGAAGTTGGCGACGATGTCGATGTCAACTGTACGTCCATCATTACGGAGCACCCGGTCGAACTGCGTTGGTTCGTCAACGATCACGAGGTGAGTTCATTTATAAAACATTGTTCACACAGCAATTCTCTATGGCACTGTAGCGTTACTTGGCGTCCCAGTTATTTGACAAAGTAAAAAAAAAAAAACAGGCCGAGCACGATAGGCTTGCGCGAGCTAAAAAAATCGGGATTGCTACATCGGAAGTCAGTGGCACTATGTCCTGCTCCAGTCTGAACGAGATGTTTCTCTTAAAATAAAATTTGCGGGCAACAGGCACCGACTTAACTTGTTTTGATAAATCGGTGACCTGAAATTTATTCGAACAAGTCACCTTCTGACACCAATCACAATAGAGACGGAGATCGTCATTCTAATACGCAACCGCAGTACCGATCATAATGTAATAGACATGCGTTTGCTCTTAAGAAAGCGCGCATTCAAAGAGGACGGTCAATGAATAGGTGCGTCGTTTTTCGTATCGAATTCGTTGGCGCCGTATTTTCTGCAAGGGAATGTTCAACCAGAAGGGACAAGGGTGCCTGTAGAGCGTGCTCTGCCACAAGCTACTTAATTGTGTGGCAAAGCAAACTTTTTACTCGAGCGATAAAATATATTAAAAGCGAAGCATTTCTTTGCGTACTGTAGGCACTTTATCCGTCCGTCCGTCCGTCCGTCCGTCCGCCCGCCCATCTGTCTGTCTGTCTGTCTGTCTGTCTGTCCGTCTGTCCGTCCGTCCGTCCGTCTGTCTGTCTGTCTGTCTGTCTGTCTGTCTGTCTGTCTGTCTGTCTGTCTGTCTGTCTGTCTGTCTGTCTGTCTGTCTGTCTGTCTGTCTGTCTGTCTGTCTGTCTGTCATCTGCTTACGTCCCGATGCTCTCTTGATCACCCGAACCAAAAAATTTGTCTGGAAGGGTAAAATGGCTAAAAGGGTAAAATATGACTCGCTGGTCATGACATGAATATTGTCATAATCATGTCCCGTACGTCATCAAATACTTTCCAAGAAACAGTAACACATACTCGTCGCGGATATCTGCCACAGGTGTTTGACAGTTCATATCTACCCAGAAATAACGAGAACACGCCTGGGTGATTTTTACGCTTGATCATTAGAAAAAAGCGGTATCGGCAGCGTTTACCGTACGAACGCAAATAATAAATGTCAATGTCCCAGCAAGAATCAAACCTAGCATTCTGCGTGCAAATCAAGTATTCTACCACAAAGTATTGCCAGGTCTCGGTACTACCTTTCAAATAGACCCTAATGTTTATGAAATTCCAATTGTCATTGCAGTGCTGGCTTTCCAATTTTACAAACATTACATATGTACTCCTACGATACAACTGTCACGGTGGGTTAACATCAATTGTAGCCAGGTGTCATCCGCTTTAGTTTATTTATGTAGCAGTGTCCAGGGCTATGATCTTCGTGAGCAGCTACCACAAGCACTAATGACTACAAGGGTTTGTTTGTCGTCGGGATTGAGATGCATGTCTAAGCATCAACATGGGTACACCCACGTTAAGTGATACTACAGCCGTCAAATACCAGTAGACATTGCGAAAGCTATACTATATCACTGTACACCAAACATTTCCCTCATTCTATAGGTATACGTTTTCTTTCAAGTCTTACTGATTCCTATGGCGGAGGGATCAAACAAGGTTTTTAATGATAACCCTGGAAATGTTAGCCTGTTTTATCACCTAGCTTCCTATTCCATGTTTCATTTTCTGCTGAAACATCCTGCCTCCTACTTTTCTTCCTGGCACGCCAACCTTCAGCATTCGACACCCGTTTTTCAATAAACAGTGCTTATCGAATTCGCTATTTTTTTTTCTTTCATCAGTCCAGTCCGTTTTCGAGGGTATCCAAAACTTAGCAAACAGAAGTCTTATGGAAGCAATGAACTTCACTTCATAAAAATGGGTTACGATGCAGTTGAATAAAAAAGATTATGGTATGCGGAAACCGGGATGGGACGTGACCTATGATTCAGACACCATAGCATATATCTTCCAGAGCATTAAGCTACTAAACGCGCCACGTACGGATGGCCACAACGTGTGTGGTGCCTTTACTTCTGCATTGTGCCCGTGCTCGCACGTCCAGTCCTTTAAGATGAACAGCATTCTCATCCGTATAGTAACGACACTTCCCTTGACCCTCTCTGCTGCGCCAGGTGAAAGGTCCGGAGGCGGTGCGGTTTCCGAACGTGCGCTACGCGGATGGCACGCAGGCTGCCGTGCTGGGTCTTCGCTTCCGCGTCGAGGCGCGCCATTTCAGCGACAGCGACGGGCTGCGGCTCAAGTGCACGGCCACACAGTCGCGCGTGGTCGCACTCAGCTCCGAGGAGACCGTCCAGGGAGCCCACCAGCGGTCGTCCGGATTCAGATTCGCCTCTGACCGGGCCATTTCTTCTCGTGAGTATAGTTAGACACACAACATAGAAGTAGACTCATAATCAGGTCTCGGATAAATACCTGGTTATAACCAGGAAACTAAACTAAATAGGTCGGGCATCCTGACTGTACCTAGTCCTTTACGATGAACCTCATTTAGCGGGTAACCTGCCACGGTGGTGAAATGTTGATGGTGATCGGTCGCATACCAGAAGGTCGTGGGATCAGATCCCGAATGGGGTTGACACATTTCTATGGGGGCATAAAGTTAGAGGCTTCTTATATTTCTTAAATTTCGCTCCTCATTAAAGAAAATCAAATGATCAAAACTTCCAGAGCCCTCCACTACAACGCATTTTGTAATAATAACGTAGTTTTATAGCTTAAAGCGTCAACAATTACCATATATTTACCAGTAGGCGGGCACAGCAGGCCCGCAGGCGTTTCTCCTGGCTTTCCCACTCGTCATCTTACGAGTGCGTCGTATTAGCTCCGGAATTTTCACGTATTGAAACTCGCCCTTGACATTTCACTTCTGTTTATCCCACTGTGACTGAAACGTAGAAGATCTACATCATGACAAGATCGAATTTCTACCACTTTTTATTGCTTGTACTGAAATAAGTATAACTATGACCAAATCTTTACTGTAGGTTTAGAATTTCTGATATGTTAATTTTGAAAAACGGCGTGGATGTGTCTGTCAAATCTGGGATTTAGAGTGTGTCGACGAAATAACAGAAGTTGATTTTTGTGTGGTAGAACTTAAATGAAAGAAAACATTGGATACGTATCACGCGGTGCTTATAGCCTCCTCTTTTGGATAATATTTCGAAGTAAAAGTATGTAATATCTATAACAAAGGCTTAAGTGTTATTTTCACGTCATCATCTAATACGACCTAAAAGGATAATAAGGGTCGTATGCTTTTGACTTTAATGGAGAGGTACGCGGCTTGAAGTGGGCAAGCGTCATGTTTTTCAACAATGGATGCGTTCCGCGCCGTGCATTATACATGTAGGTTTTGAAATCTATTATTCAATGACCAAGCAAAAACGTCACGCCTGCATAAAACACGCAGCGCAATCACAACGAAAACTAGATGAGCAGCCTTCCTAGAACCTTTTTTATACCTCTTTCACACGGGCACTTAAATGTAGTTTAAGCAAACAGACTTATTTTTAAAAGGAGATGCTAACAGCAGAAACACAGCAGAGAGCAAACTCTTTTTCAGCAGCGATTTTTTTTCATGAACAGAGTTCGTCGACCTCTTTTACGCCTCCGAATGAGTACCTTCGAAACCAGTGGGCGCCAACAGTTTCGAACTGGTGAAAAAAAAAAGATCAAAGTCTTACTTGGCTGTCAGCAGGGCTCTTCGTGAAACAAATTTCATATCCTGCCGATGATGTAATGAATTCTTTTAATAATTATTGCCTTTTTCTACTCTCGTGAGCAGCTAGAACGCATCGAGAATTTCAAGTGGCATGTTGTGCCAGGCGTACTTGTACACGTTGCTTGTTATGCGATCGCTTCCTTGACTAGTGAGACAAACCTTCACATTTGGGCTTCCTCATCTGTTACTCTTGAGTTTGTCTGAAGAAACGAACAACAGAACAAGTCTTTACATTTGTATGTCAAGATACGTCGTTTTATTTGCATTGCTTCTCTTTTAACTGCTAGCGTCACACGCTCTGAATAGTGCCTTCGAACGAAAAAAAAAACTAAAAGGAGATCGTTAGTGCCGTGTGTTTTCACCGCAACGCTTCTTCATTAAAGCAACACTAAAGGCAACTATGAAGTCGATGGTGATCGTTGAAATAGCGGTCTAGAGACCTCGTAGTGTTACTTTTGTACCAAGGAAATGCGTATTTTGAAATAGAATTATGTTTTAGTTGTCTGCTTTGAGTTAGCGCACTTCAATTTACCCGCCTCAAGCAGAACGTCTCAAGTCACTGCTGCTGTGCAGAATGCTGTCCGGCTTTACAGCGCGGTCGCCGACGCTAGTAGCAGCAGAACGAAAGTAGTGGGAACAACAGCAGCAACAACCGCCATTGAATAATTTTCTGTCATTGGCTCCTAGATGGTAGACGTGCTTGGTTAAACTGGGCCCCACTATATGGCACGACCTGTCCTGTTTAACGAGGCGAAAATTTGACTATTGAACCACTCGCCCCATTCCCCCTGATAACGTCCGGCGGTTCTTTTTTTTGTGAATCAAACAGAAACAAACAAGCAGCATTATATTACGGCTTTTGATGAGTGGGAGGTTCTTTGTTAAAGGCAGCTAGTTCGATTACTAGTGGTTAATTGTAGGCTGTAACTCTGACGTCACCGGTATCATTTTTAATGCTATAAATAACATATATTATTAAATAAAATAGAATTTTGAAAATTTCTTACTGCGACGCATGTGTTATCATGCGTTCAGTTTAATTTGTTGGTAATTAGGGCCCTGCTGTTGATAATATCATCATTTTAGACGTTGTCATACACTGAGCTTTCACTCCCACGTAAATTGTTATTTGATATTAGGGTCCCTTTAAAAGTATTTCAACTTTGTAAACTACAACTTACGTCAAAGACTTCTTGCGTGCCCGTGTGACACAGGTATTAAACACTCTTGGAGAAACTACTACAAGTACACTTGCGTGACACCCACTACGCAAGTGTATATCATCACAATGTTTGTCAAGTGGGGAAGAACCTTTTACGCCATTGTTGGTTGTTTCGTCGATAAACGATGTACCGGCTACACATCTGTTAGACATTAGGTGCACTTTGTCGATGCTTTGTGATGATGATGATGACGAGGACGACGACGACGATGATGATGATGATGACGACGACGACGACGACGATGATGATGATGCTGATGATGATGATGATGATGGGGAGGAGGAGGAGGAGGAGGAGGAGGAGGAGGAGGAAGACGATGGCGGTGGCGAATTGAGCCCTATTTAATGAGTTGAGGGCGTTCGACAACCAACTTGTTACGGAATTTATAGTGTGTGACAATTGGTTGCAATTTTTCTCTCCTAAAACGCTCTATTACACGTATTAGCACATTACATTTTCAGATATGCAACCTGTATAGGGTGTGTTTGCAAAAAAGTTTCAAGCAGCAGCTTGGCTCCCAGTCGCAAATAACTGGGCGGTGACGCAGAAACCCGGGTTTGAATCCCAATGCATCCTGTATATTAAATTCGAAGCATTTCTTTGCGTATTGTACGCACTTTCAGCATCTATCTATCTGTCCATCTATCTAGCCGTTTACGTCAGGGTGCTCTCGCAATTGCCCCCTTAAATTGGTTTGAACCAAAATTAGCATGGAAGGGTAAAAAGATTTGACGAATACGACTCGCTGGTCATGAATGCAATGTCACAATCCCGTCGTGTACGTCGTCAAACACTATTCAAAAACAGTGGCACATACCCGGGAGTGGGTATGTGCCACTGCTATGTGCCACAGGAACGGCGAGAACGTGCATGGGTAGTTTTGACACTTTCGTACATACCTCTCTCTAGTGCCACTTCGTAACGTTTCGCTCAATAAAAAAATTACAACACAGACACCTTGCATGCGCATGCTTCACATAACATCGATTTCTTCTCCTCCTCTATAACTTTCCTTCCCGCTCTCCCCTTTCCAGTGCAGGGTAGCCTACCGGGGATCAGCCCTGGTTAACCTCCCTGCTTTTCTCTCTCTCTTTGTCTTTCTCTCTCTCTCTCTAAGGTACATAGGATCTGCCAAATTTCTTTCTTCTTCTTCTTCTTCTTCTTCTTCTTATTATTATTATTATTATTATTATTATTATTATTATTATTATTATTATTATTATTATTATTATTATTATTATTATTATTATTATTATTATTATTATTATTATTATTATTTCGTTCGATAGCGGTTACGAACACCGTCGAGAGTGGTAGGAGCCAGGGCATCGAAAACGGCTGCTGTTGTAACATCACTACTAAACAGATTACGTTTCTAGCCCTCCGTGTCTCGCTATACTAAGTATGCCGTTTCGTCGCTTCTTTCTTTCTTGCAGTTGACGGCGGCCACATTGCAAGACTCTTCTGCTGGTGGTGGATCCTGAAGACCCTTCGCTCCATACTCTAGTCAGATGGCACAGTGGCTAATAGACTGGACACTTACGCAGCTAGAGGCAAGCGAGAAATTCAAGATTACAAAAGCGACGAAAGAAGCGGCCATATATTGATAAAGTGACGTCGGATCAAGACAGTGGCACTGGCAAGCGGCTATAACCGCAGGACGCCGACCCGACAACAATTTATCTTCAAGAGCGTCAATTGGCAAATGTCAAAATTTAAAGCAGAAGCTTGCATTGGCTAAATCTAAATTTCGGCGCGTGGTAAGAAGAATGCCGTGAAAGGTGCCTTCGCCGGCCTCACAATATATTACGATCGTTCACAGTGGTACCCCGTACGATATGCACACAGAAAGCCAGCCTACGACCGTACAAGCAAAAAAGTTACGATTCAAAAAAGAATATATGCGATAACTAAAAGAGGACATGGTCTATGCGCTTGACACTTCATATCATTTGTCTTGCGCACTAAAGTGTTACCATATCCATCCCGCACATTTATCTAGAGAATCGGGTTCTGTCGACACTGGCGTAGCCCGTAAGATGTCATGACTTTGCCTCTACCCGGTTAGAAATTTCGCTTTTGTTTTAGATGTGTTATATAACGTACTGCGTACGTAGCGACTGTAACCGCAGTGCGTACGTAATAACGCCGCTTTTCACATGCTGCGCATGACCGGAAGTTCTGCACATGCGCTCTATGCTGGACGTCGCGTTATTATGTGAGTGACGCGACGTTACTACGTCACTAAGTCCCTCATGTGCTCAAAGTACGCAGTTCTGAAAACCACAACAGAATGCATGCGCTTATACGATCGTAAAAAACAGCGCGCTGTTGCGAATAACGACGGAGACAGAAACGACACCTTCGCAATGCGAAGTGACGTCACCGCTCTCCTCCCTGTTATTGCTTGCGCACTATGTTTCGTTCGTCAAAGACGCACGAATAAGCCTAGCTCTCGCATGTTTTGAAATTTTGTTGTTTGCTATTCGGGAATGCAGTTTCGCAACTTCAAGCCAGTGAGTAGGAAATGATTGATTTGTGGGGTTTAACGTCCCAAAACCACCATTTGATTATGAGAGACGCCGTAGTGGAGGGCTCCGGAAATTTTGACCACCTGGGGTTAGTGAGAAGGAAATGCTCCTTCTGCTTTACCGTTGGCGCGGAAATTTACTTAACGCTGTTAGCGCCGATCCGCGCAGCCATTTGTTTCAGTAGCGTACTTTCATACAAAACTCTCTCGCATCGTTCAGAATGGCATCCGACTGAAGCAAGAGGCAAGAAAAATAACTTTCGTGCTAGCGTAAGAAATAGCAGTGCAATATGTTTCATTCAAAACAAAAGGTGCATGCTGCATCTTCTATAGAACTGTAGTTGATCTGAAAGCCAAAGAATGGAAACGCATTGTGATGATAGGTTGAACAAACAAGAAAAAGTGCCTCAGAAAGTATTGCCGACGTTTAGGTAGGGGCAGCTATCTTTGTCTAATGCGCCTCGTCCTAGGTGGCACGTTAGTTTTAAGCAGTTTAGTTGACATCATAAACATGTGTTTTTTGCGACGCTATACGGCTAAACCTAGAATTTCCCGACGCGCTCTGTTAAAAGCTAACTTTCCAAAAATAAATGATCTGCTTGTCTGCAATATTGGTGTGTATCTGCCTTTGTTATCAATAGAACGGCGAGATCCAAGCTTTCCGAGTATTTTTTTCTCCATTTTATCTCCAACAAGTTGCATTTGTTTTTGTTTTTTCATGACAAAAATCTTCAGATGTGTTTATTTCTTATCGTGAACTGCTGCAAGCTGTAGTTGACAAGCAAGAAAGCACCCAAAAGTAAATGTAAAACATATTTACGTGATCTTACGACGAGCCACCTTCAAGCTGGAAAGTGCCGCACAAAGCGAGTAACATGGCAGCGAAAAGGCGCTCAAGTAGCTTAATCTGATCATCAGCACTTACTCAAGATTTAATATTCCTACTTTGCCAAGTATTATAGCCAAATCGTAAAGTACATATCGAATTGTGTTTGACAAATTGGTCTTCCAGATGCATCGACCACTGGCTGTCACGGTAACAGAGTGACTAAGCGTTTTATTTTTATTTTTCAAGTTCCACGAGCTGTTAAGGCAATGATGTTAGCATACCATACATATAGAAGCTACACGCTTGCAAAAACTACTATAAGCGTGCCGTATATAATTCATTGTTCTGCGGCTAACAGTCAGCCTCCACGTGTTGCGAGACGTGGGCATTTCCTCTGAAGTTTCTCAGACATCGTGCTTGAGATAGCTTAATTAAGTGTACTGCAAATTGGTGGTCTAGCTCTATATTTCGAGCCACGTTAAGTAAATAGACCCGGTCTCTCAATAGCTTCCAAAGCTGGCTAGATCTCTCATTGCTGGTTATGAATATCTGAGCTAATAGATCTGAGCCACCACGCCCGTAGTTCAGCTCAAGGGACCGCATTTCTCCTGTCACCTTATTCGCGATCCTAGAGTACTTACTGTGGGGCGACTACTGTGTCATTACATCATTTTTTTGCGTTTGACTTTCGGATGAAATTTCGGAAACATTTGGTGTCACACAAAACTTTTTTGGGGGCAGGCGAAGGTATCCTTCATGGTTCTCGCTCAGTTCAACGTATCTAATGAATCGGAAACAGCGATGAACGCTAAATCTCTGCACGTTTCTGTCACTGTGCTGCGGAAATGAAGTGCGACAGTGAGGCTGGCCACGTCGTCAAGCGTCGTGTCTTCAAAACTCAAACTGGAACTGAAGAAACCCAAGCTGAAGTCATCGATAATAGTCAAGCCAAGACGGGGGAAAGCGGCACAAAGCTGCATATGACCACCGCGATGCGCTATGAATGCGACGGCAATCGTGAGTGACCTGGTGCCTCCTCGTGCTGGTGTCGTGCGCGCAAAAAAAACCGCCACATTGTGGCTGCACAGAACATGCGGCTGCTAAAGATGGAGTGAGAAGGGCCGAAGTCGTTTCGCGGGGCAGTGTTTGCGCGTGATCGTACGACAAGCGAAACTAGTCCTTTTTTATATCTCTCTTATTTCTTTTATCACTGTGTAGTGTCCTTTATAGTGCCGTTTTACGACTCTTTTTATAGTAGTTGTTCTTAATTAATAAATCATCTCTGGAATGTAAATATGGCGTCAGGAAAATCGGAGCACACCATTGCAATTTTTTTGTTTCATTAACCAGCTCTGTGAAAAAATGCGGGGATGAAGAGACAAGGTGACTGCATGCGTAAGCGCAAGCCCAACATTGAGATTTATTGATTTGATGTCAAAATCACCTGGATAGTACGTGTTAATGCCTTTCATTTGCCGCCATGTAATCTGAAAGCCTTGTTGCATTATATATATCGGAAAGATCTCGGGAAAAAAACGGTGTCGCAACCGACGCATCCAGCACATCTGCGCAGTCATTGCCACACTACTCAAGTCAACCCGTGTGTGCGTGTCTATTAGCTTGTCAATGAAAGCTGTGATTACTAGAAGATAACCCACCGTGGCGGCTCATAACTACAGAACTCCTAATCTCGGGACGCATATTCGGTTCTTGACCATAGCTGTCGCGTCTCGATTGGAGCAAAATGCAAAACCTTTCACTTACTCCGATTAAGCACACTTTAAAGAACCTCAGGTGGCTAATACAAAAAAAAAAGGCAGATGTTCAGGGAAAGATGGGAACTTGAATAGCTGAAACAATCGTGAACGTGGCGTGTCACAGCCGACGTTTCGACAAGTGGACTTTTCTCTTTCAAGGCTGCAGTTGTATGAACTTTGAGCGTGTGCAGGTCCGCTTGTCGAAACGTCGCCTTCGGTGACACGCCATGCTCGTGAGTGTTTTATCACAGATGTTTAATTTATTTCTAAGCACCTCAATACTTCCTCCTTCGAAATTGTACGGTTTGAGCATGTATGACAGTTCCAATTGCCATTCATTAACGTTTAAACGTCGGCTCACTAGACCGGAAGGTTGGCGGAAACGTAAGTGCTTATTGTGCTCTGCCCCGGGACGAACTTTTTCGCGTGGTCGACAACTGGCTTTCTCCACGGCCCTTCATTTATGGCTCGCTACTCCGTGAACGCGGCAGTGTCGAACGGACATTGCGGACTGCTGCGTCTCACATCTTCTCACACAGCGACCCGGAGCTGCTCAACGCCAGCGAAGACGACAAGCGAGGACACTCAAGGGACACACAGAAACCACGTGGTCCTCCCTTCCTTGACTCATCCCTCGTGTCCTTCGTGGATCTCGCACCTCCATTCCGCATCTACCCGCGACTTTTTTTTGTGGCGCACGTAAACGTGCATATGAACAGTGTTCCTTCCCTCCGCGACACCTGCAGTGTGCGGAATGAACTGCGGGAAGAAGACGAAGAGATTAACAACGTACATGCAAGCACTCGCCCGTTTCGACTTTGAGGCTTCAACTCTCTGTGTAGTGAAAATGTTTCCAGCTCGCAACTCCCAGTGGACAATTTTTTTCTTCCATCGTTTCTATTTGTTTTTTTTCTGCGCGCGACAAAAAAAAGTGCTATTGTTGCTGATGCTTGTATTGCTGTAAATATATATACATAAGCTATATATATATTATTAAAAATGACAGACCTATATATCCAGTGTTCTTACTTCGCTTCTTCTTTTTTTTTTCTATGCATAAACGTGCCGAGTGGCAGAGCGAGAAAGCAAAAATTTATTTTAAGTGTCCACTATAAGAGCTCTTTCATCACCAAAGGTGGGTTGCGAACTTAGACAAGAAAGCCATTCGTCATTGGACACAACCACTTGGACAAGAAAGCCACTTATGCACATCTGGCCTGCTCATCAACTTACACCGATATTCTAGGATTGGAGCGGTGAGCAAAGCATTCCAGGACGGCCATTTTTCCTCATTACCATCGTTTTCTTTTTTTTTATTGCGATATAGATTTGCCTTTGTGGCATAATATTTTGTGCGTGTATGTGTATTAAATGTACGGCGTTGTGCCGGTGTTGTGTATGAAGTGAATTAGTGTCTTGTGGAATGTGTTGTCATGCATCCAGCGGTCGTAACTGGTTGTGTCGCTGTAGAGAAGACCCACTTGCAGGAGATGCCGGGAGCGTTCCCAGTCTAACCCTTGGCGTGTTCATATAAGGTAATATGTGTCTGCTTCCATCGCTGGAGTGGTACAATATGGGCACGTATCGCCAACTGATAAATGAGACCAGTTCTATGATGATATACCCGCCGGTGTTAGGGCCACTCCTACCCGAAGCCTCCTTTGCCCGACTTTCCCCGCCCTAGTAAGATGAAGAGGGAATGCGGAGGTACTCGGTGATATAAGAGCACGTGTATCTTGCCAGAGAACACTTTTACGGTCACGGAGTGAATTTAGAAGCTCAGGTAGAAGAGGAATAGCTGGAATTTTCATATTTGGAGAGCAGTGTGCCTGCTGGTCAGCAGAAATATTGTGAGGCGTCGCTGCACGGCCTTGAATTCAATGTACCTTGACGCAAGTAGCTGCATTGTGGTTCTACTTATGAATCGCCTCGCACATTTTCATCACCTTGTTAACTTTCTTGAGCTCCTGGAATGCTCCTAAGGTATCAGAGAGCACGTCAATTTGCCTAGTTGCAGGCAAGTTAAAGGTGGCATCCTGGAGTGCATCATGAATGGCTTGAAGTGCCATCACAAGAGGACTGGCTTCCGTAGATAATTGACGCTGTTGACCATCGAAAAAATTATGTGTAGTACTCAGGAATGATGTCCTCCCACCGCCTTGTAGGATATCAGCATCTATCATCGAATCGCCATGCTCTAATAACCTCCATCGTTTTCTGTAACATCTTCCTTCTTGTTCACGAGATCGCAAATAAGTCGTTCTGTTGTAACTTGCGTCTTTTTTTTTTCTTCATGAAGGGGGCCCTCGCAAATATTTCACTCTAACACGGGGTAGCATAACAAACACAAAGGTGACGGCACAGAGGAAACAACATCATGAACTATGCGATATGCGTCCATAATTTCCATTGGACCATGTCATTTGCGTCATCTCAATGTGAACAATGAATTAGACAATACTATCCCATTTTCATCATCATCGCCACACCATAACGTTATGGTTCATCTTAAACGTGCTCGAGTTTCCGCTGCGTGTATGCAAAGTTGGCAAGAACATTTAAAAGGGTATAGTTGTCCCTCGATATGCGTCTAACACGTGTTTTTCAATTGCCGTGAAAACTTCACCCCTCGTCTTGACTGAGATGTGCAAGCTTCGTGCATTGTGACCATCAAAAATTTTAAAGTAAATGCTTGGCGATCACAGTTTTATTAGGCACGAGATTCAGCTTCACGTTTCCCGCTGTATAACGGCCGACTAATATGATACTATCGATTGAACAATGAAAGAAGAAAAAACAAAGTAGTCTAAATACAAGCACTCTTAGCAGATTACTACATCTTAGCATTTCACGCATTCGCGACCTTGCAAGAGTAGCCCCAAATTTTTGCTATTTTCTCTTATTGGCGACAAGAATGTTTTTACGTCTTAATGCCATTTGCCTGAACGTTCCATCTAACAGCGTACTCGAAGGAGTAATGAAACGAAACTTTTGAAGGCGCGATAACATGTGGGATAGATACATGGGGACACACATGCTTCTTCCACAAAATAACACTGAATAATATGGCCTAGAACATAATTAAAATCAATTTTAACGTTCGTGTCGAACCACTGCCCGCAAAACTCGCCTTTACTTTTCGTGTAAACAAACAGCCGCCCCCTGCGTCACGAGTTTTGTGTTGACTGCCCCGGTCCTTCCAAGCGCTCTCTCCGAGCAGACCTTTTCAATGGAAAGAGGGCGCGGGTGAACAAAGGCTGATATCCTTGCCTCGACGGCGCATTAAGGGGGGGGGGGGGGGAGGGAGGCAACACGTATTTAGAACGCCACAGGGGGGAGGGAGGGGGTAGGCACCCTTAAATATATGTTGACTGCGCGGCGCTCATGTGCACGCGGTTTTGTGTGCTCAGGTAGCCAGCTATGTTTACCCGAAAACAACTCTGCGCCCCGCCACAATCGGCGCTTTCTGACACCAAAACTGTGAATGAGCGCTATAAAGCTGTCTCCAAACGTTTAACCGTCGCTTGCTCGAGCAAAAGAGTTTTCCAACCATGTTAAGTCGTTCGTTGTATATGGCAACAGAAAAAAGAAGCAATGTACAAAATTTTTGTGTCCTTGCTCCTTTAGGCAAAGGAAAAAAATTTCGCTCAATAGATGTTCGCGTCTGGTCGAAGTACTCGACTCTGTACTCGACACTTATACTCTCAATCGGTCAACCAAGTCTTACCAAGACACTAAAAACCATGTTGGTTTGAACTCGGGCTAATGAATGAATAGATTAACCGATGGGTCAATAGATCAAATGTTATCACTCAAAAATAAGAATATGATAGAGTCCGGGTACATAAAAACTATTTATGTCATGCACTCTGGCATTTGGCTAGAGAAACGTTGCTCGCCTCACACAGACACCATTTCAACCTAGCATACGCAAAATGCATCGCAAGGATGATCCTATAACATGCTTGCGCGTGCAGGAGGTGGCAAGCGTTCGTTCTTCCATGGTTTAGTTACGTAAAACAGTAACCATCACGTCTACATTATCCTGGGTTAATATCTATCGTGCTTTACGTTGCGTAGTCTATTGTGCAACCCCTGGTGACCATTAAAGTGCTGGCGAAACCTGGTACGTCTAGTCTGCGGCCTGCGCCTCAGCCAACTCTGCAGAAAGAAAGAAGAAGAAAAAAACGAGTGAGCCGTGTTGTCGTGAACTGAATGCAAGCGGCAACGGTAACTGTCGCGATCGAAGTTAGAGAATTGAGTACTTCGTAGGAAAACAATTTCGCCACAAACGACGAAACCAGATAGCAAAAAAGAAAGAAAGAGAACGCTAAGGGCAAGCGGGTCGGCTGTTTCCATAATCGAAGAACACGGGAAGGCATCATTAAACTTGGGGCGATTTTCGTGCGACGCCTTTCCATTCAACACAATATTGCGAAAATAATACCGACACCGCAGTCAATGCGCCCCTCCTAACTGACTATGCTGCAGAAGTCATTACGTTTTTCTTGTAGTCAGAGCATTACTCTCCGATCGGTGCAGTTGGACAACTATAATCTTCATAGAAAAAAGCATTGTTGCAGTTTTTTTTTTCGCTATGCGCTCGGAGTGAGATGCACCCCGAATGGCCTTGTCATTTATCGCAGTATAGGACCCTATAGCAATGACATAAGCATGAGACCGTCATACGGACTCGGCTACATGTGCTCGAGTTCTGTCTCGTTAAACGACATTGCTAAAAGAGTGTAACAGCGCGGCCCAAACCAAAGTGATAGAGAACGAGAACAAAAATAAATAAATAATATGCGCGAAACGTAAAAAGAAAGGTCATTTATGACAGGTGGAAAGGGTAAAGAGACGAAGGTAGAAAAGTGGGTGAGGGAAAGGAAACAAAGTGGCTCGATTTCGACAAATACCCTCGAAGCGCGACGAACACGTAGCAAAATTTGAAATTCGAAGCACAAGCACGGAGCGGCGACTGATCTACAAGCCGTAGGGGCGTATATTCATGACCACGGACCCGGCTGGCGGCGGCCCCGTTCCAGTATGTGGCAGCGATGGTCGTGTTCGGAAAACCGACAGTGTGCGGCATGCATTGGGCCTTGTGTACCTACGCGACTGGACAGCGGCATACATGACGCGCATTAATACGTTCTCATCTGCATAACGAGGTCGATTTTTAATTCCCTGAAATGGACTCTCCCCCCCCCCCCCGCGTTTGTGAATATTTTGCACTTTGAGAGCAGCGTATGTGTCTGTTTGTGATTTGCGAGCGTGGGGGCTTCGCCGCACTTTTCCCCTCGTCTTTCTATTCCTATGAAAACTGTTCCCCTTGGTTTATACCTTCTTTTGTGTCCGTTTTTTTTTTTAAACACCACCAAGCGCCGTCGTTTTTAGGGTAGCGCGGAAGCCATCGCGGATAGTAGCGGCTATTAATCAACTTTGAGTTTCGGGTCGCCAGCTCTGGTACCTTAATTAATTGATCAAATCGGCCCCCGAAAGGAGAGTCCGGCGCAGCGCGCTGCTGCCATTCTCGCGACCAGCTCGAAAAAGCGTTCTGTCACGCCAGAGAAAACACTCGCTTCTACGGGGTCGCAACACACATTTCGAGTGCGTGACCCACATAGGTTAGGCAGCGGGCGAAAGAAAAAATGAACAAGATCTTCTACGAAGCGCTCAATATTACATTTTCATTTAGGTTAGCCATCCACCTTCCTTGACTGTAGGTGGCGAGTCATCCTCGGTGTTCCGCGTACTTATTAATTACACCGCGCACGCATCTGTGCATGATCCGAGTGCCATCTAGTCAAGTCAGATTATAGATAGCGTGGCCGCAACAAAAGGACATTAGTTCCGAGCTCCATCAGCTATACGCAGACGAACTAGTCGTAATCTGCAGACAAGCTCTCTGAGAAATCGGTGTGCGCCTTCGATACAGTTTCATGTTATATATACTCAAAGAGGCGGTAAGCTATTCCTATTCGCGATGTACACGTGCTCTATAGGCCGCACGCGAATAAATCCATTATGCCTGACCCAGGAGAGAAAAGGAAAAGACAGGAAGGTTAACCAGAAGAAGGCTCTGGTTTGCTACCCCGTGCTTGGGAAGGAGAAATGGGTGTAAAAGAATGAATGAGAAGAAGAGTTGGCGACAGTAGAGAAAAACGTGGAGCACTATTCCAGCACCACAGGAAGCAACGCTGTCCGAGAACTGTCACAGTTTGTCTCCAAGTCCGGTTGCTTGCAGGAACCGCAGCAACGCCTTCAGAGCAGCTCAAAAGGCAGACCGGGCAGGCCAGAGCGTCAGGATTTTGTTCTCTGTCGGGTGGGTGGCTGTTGTCCAGCTGTCCCGGGGCGGCTGAGAGGGTCGCCCTTTCACCGTTGAGGCGGGCACAGTCACAGAGAAGGTGCGCGACTGCTTCGCTGCATGCATACGCGTATTTCACGTAACAAGCTGTCGGCCGTTCCTATGAGGAATGAATAGCCATTTGAGAATGCCATGCCAAGCCACAAACGGGCCATCAAGGTAGTGTCACGTCGTTGTAGGCTGAGTGGGGAGACGTAGCTGGAGGTCAGCGTCCAATGCACGCAGCTGCGCACTTGTGAAAGTCGATGAATGCCATAAGTCTAACGTTGGACGACGGGCTAGCAGACAAAGTTCTTTTTACAGATGAAGCGCAAAAAAAAGGTATACAATGGACTAAGGGAACAACGAGGACAAGTGTTAACTTCCAACTGAAACTTCATCGTCAAGCACCAAGTATATATACCCGTCACATGACATCACAATGAAATCAATCTACCTGCTACCTGCGTCTACCTGCGTGGATGCTGGGTGCATAACATATGCGCATTGCCTGCGCACAGCGCCACCACTCAACCCAGCTATAAAAACCCATCTCACGAGGGACGGCACCATTGGGCACGGCGGCACTCACGGAATGCAACCACCTAACAATCCGCTCGTCTTCATCCTACAGGTGAGAAGGCGATATGGAAAGTGTATCCGTTCAAACGACCCTTTCTTACTTGTGCTGCCGTGCCCATGGCTATGTGCTGTTGTGATTGACCATGCTGTACCGACTCTTAAACTTTTACTGCTAGGCGGAGACATTGAGACGAACCCAGGCCCTGACATCAGCCAGCAATTAAAAGAAATCGCGGCAGATATCAAAGAGATAAAGGAAAGCCGCCTACCTAAAATCGACAAGAAACTAGACTCGCTCGCGAGGCTAGAAGAAAAAGTGGATTCATGTCAAGAACAAATAGCAAATATGAAAATGGTAATACAATCTATCCAAGAAAAAATTGACGATCTAGAGAATCGCAGCAGGCGAGCTAACCTGATAATATATGGCTTTCCCGAGGTAAAAGGCGAGACTCCCTTGACACTTGAATGTGCAGTGAACAAAAACATAATTGAAGACACCCTAGAATTAAAACCTGCAGCAATTGAACGCATACATCGCATCGGTAGAGCCCAACCAAACAAAACTAGGCCCGTAATTCTCAAGCTGCTAGACTCAAGAGAGAAATTTTCAATATTAAAACGGGGACATAAACTTCGTGGCACAAGCCTATCTATCGGAGAAGACTTTTCGAAACGAGTACGTGAAATTCGGAGAAAACTTTGGAATAGTGCGAAGGCAAATCGAGAATATAACGAAAAGGTTTCCTTAGTTTTTGACAAGCTGTATATTAATAATCATGCCTATGTCTAGAGCAACGAAAAGGATGACAAGGTTCCGCTTAAGAAAAAACACGCGGAAGCTGCCTCAGAAACAGCCCGTGTAACGAGAACGACGAACGTACCCGGCGACCAAACAAAAAAGGGAGCCACTACTCGTCGTGCTGCAAAATAGGCGAACTAACACTTCTCACAGTGAATGCTAGAAGCGTAATTAATAAGCCTGAACCTCTTGAAGAGAGATAAAGATGCAAGGAAAGGCAGGGAGGTTAACCAGACGCACATCCGGTTTGCTACCCTGCACTGGGGAAGGGATGAAGGGGAGAAAAGAGAATTTGATCATCGATTATGAGCCTCACTTAGCAGTCGTCACAGAAACGTGGCTCACGCCTGATGTTTTAGATCACGAATTTACACCACCCAACTATTCCGTGATCCGAAAAGATCGCCCCACACGTGGTGGTGGGGTGGCAATATTGATAAGAAAAGGCATCTCTTTCGTGGCCCTTCCAGAGGTAGAAAATGCTGAAGCGCTTTTTGTAAACTACTTTGTGACGGTACCAGCATATTGTTAGGTTGTGTTTATCGAAGCCCAAACTCGGGTGACGATTCTATCAGTGCAATTCATGATTACATGCAACGTCATGCTTACGGTTCACGTGTTGTACTCATGGGTGATTTTAATCTTCCAGACATTAACTGGGATAGTATGTGCTATACGTCATCAGCTTCGGATGTGTTATTTGACCTCATGCTAACCTTCAGTCTTCATCAGGTCGTTTCGCAGCCTACTCGCTCGCAGGGAGTAACTGAGAACATACTTGATCTAATATTTTTCAGCGACCATTTCAACATAAACCGCATAAGAATTGATGTAACCCGCGGAATATCTGACCACGACGTACCAGTGTGCGTAGTTGCTCTTGGTGGCACCATGACCACTCATTCTTCTGTATCCGTTGTAACAAACTTCGAAAACGCTGATGACGATAGCATACTAACTCATCTCGCTCATGAATTCCTGTATTTCTCAGAAATGGGGTTGAATACATCATAGATGTCGATTCCCTTTGGCTTCACTTCAAATCTGTCGTACGTTTTTGTATCGCTCACCACATACCTACAAAAGTCAAACGCCCGCCAAAAAATAATCCATGGATCACGCGTGAAGTTATTCAGGCGAAGCGACGTTTGAAAAGGTTACGTAGAGCAATAAAAACAAAAGGCGGGGGAGAATCTAGAATTCAAAAGCTACCGGATGCCATCGCGGAATTTAAGCACAAAGCTAAACTTGCTAAACAACGCTATTTTGACGAGACACTACCTACGTTCCTTCTAAATAATCCCTGCAGGTTCTGGAATCACTTTCGCGCCACTAAAACAGCAGCATCGCATCTCCTTCCAGAAGAAAAAACTGTTAAGGCCAAAGCATATAACGATTTTTTTCGATCGGTGTTTACCGTTGATGATAACGTTATTCCGCCAAAAGAAGAGCAACATCGTACGAAAGTCGACCAATTAGACATCGCTGATGCTGGGATTTTCAACCTGCTACTTAAGCTCGACACCAAAAAAAGTAGTGGACCAGACGATATACCGAACAGTTTCCTGAAAAGATATGCAGAATGGTGTAGCAAATATCTTGGTCTCATTTTCCGAAAATCACTCACGACTTCACAACTACCTAACGATTGGAAGATCGCAAAGGTGATACCGATCCATAAAGGAGGAGACGCAGCACAATTTTCAAATTTCAGACCTATTTCATTGACCAGCACATCATGTAAACTACTCGAACACATAATCTTAAAACACATGACAGTATTTCTAGAGCACATAAATTTTTTCTCCCCTAACCAACATGGTTTTCGAAGTGGTTTATCGACGGTAACTCAACTTACTGAACTAGTTCACGACCTTGCCATTACAGTTAATAACCGTGGTCAAACTGACTTAATTCTACTTGACCTATCTAAGGCTTTTGACTGTGTATGCCACAGCAAACTAATAGCTAAAGTAGAAAATGTTTTCGGAATAGGAGAACTTTCCGCTTGGATAAAAGCTTTCTTATTTAACAGGTCACAATTTGTACTCTATGAACAGATGTCTTCTAACACAGTAGCA
>NW_027465037.1:49478-71602 GCF_043290135.1 Rhipicephalus microplus
AGCTTTTCAATGGCTCAGCAAGCTAATCTTATGTTACAGAGGAATTCGCAGAGAGCCCCATAGATGTTCTTGTAGCTGTGTCCTAATGAAGTGGCCCCAAAAGACAAAATATTAGGAGTAGTAAGTTATACTCCTAGTTTTTTAAATAAAATTTTGAAACAAATTTTTTCTTTGATTTTTGAAACGGTGACATGTGAAAAGAAAATGGTCGATATGTTTAGGTTCACTTCAGCTTGAGCACAGAGGGGTTGGCACCACACCAAAACTTTTCAAGTAGAAATTAGGAGCTGGTGGAACACGACAACGTAATTTGGTTATAGAGATTGCCAATTTACGCGTGGAACACCATTTATTATTCCCTGCGAAGTGCAGGCGCGAGAAATCTGGATTCGGTATCGTAAATTTTCATGAGTCTTCAAGA
Source organism: Rhipicephalus microplus (assembly GCF_043290135.1). Taxonomy (NCBI): domain Eukaryota; kingdom Metazoa; phylum Arthropoda; class Arachnida; order Ixodida; family Ixodidae; genus Rhipicephalus; species Rhipicephalus microplus. The sequence goes on from NW_027465037.1 coordinate 49,900, forward strand.
AGGGTAAGTTTTCTGAACCTCACTGCTGTTATATATAAGCTGTAAGATGCATGATTGGCACAATCGGAAGATCAAGAGATGTTCGCGCGAGTGTGTCAGCCATCTCATTTATAAATATACCACAAGGGCACGGCACCCATATCATTCGCACTAGACGAATGTTTGCCGAGAATAATGATTGAAAAGTTTTTAGTACTTCTGATGCCGACGACGATGATAAAAAGGATCACATTTTGCGCTTTCCTAAAAAAACACTTTTTTATTACGTCGTCAACATAGGTAAAACGAAGACAACCGAGCTCTGACACAGTCTTCATGGTGCGCATGTCTTAGTTTGTGCGTTCCTAAAGGAAAACTTTTTCTGTGTTCATTTATTTGTGCTACTTCCATTGCGTCACCATTGCTGAACTGTTCGCGTTAACATTTGACTATTAGTGTTCTTTTTCATTGCTTAAGCGCCTTTGTTACTTTTTTTGTAATAACATCGCATCACCGGGATGATGCTCTTTTTTTGTGTGTATAGAGGAGGAGTATTGCCACCTGCTTATAGTAGTGGGTCGTATGTCAAAACAAAGGCTCACACCACTAAAGAAAATGTGCGCGATTGTCTTAGGTCCGGCGAGCAAGCCGCACTAGGACGAGGAAGAAGACGACGAAGCTGTTGCTGCTTGGCTAAGTAGCTCTGTCTGCTTTTATCGTTTATTTTTGTTTATATTACGGCTCAGCACTGCTCAAGACGTCGGACGACTCGAAAAGGTACCTGCCGTATCGGCGACCGACGGGTGCTGCGCAGCCCGCCGCGTCGAAAGGTGCTAGAAGAAACGAGACAAGCATCAGGGAGAGCGCCGTCATGACCTCCCAAGGTGTGACACAAGGTCAGAAGCACCAGCTGGTCTGCGCAAGCATACCTGACTGCAAGCGACAACACAGCGCTGAATCAGAGGACGAATCAACTGTCGTCGGGGACCACAACGGGGCGAACCTCACAGATCAAGACATGGACGAGGGTGGTTTCCGCCTTGTACGACATCGCAAAGACAGGACGGTGGGCATTCCTGTCTTAATTGCTCCAACATCCGAAGGAGCTAACTTGAGGCAAGTGAATCCTATTCACCTATACTCGGAAATTAAAACAATTCTCGGTGGAGCCCCAGTTAAGAGCCGTTTCACGGCACAGGGAGCCCTGCTTTTGGATATAGAGACAGAACATCAAGCTAATATGCTTCTAGAGACCAACACTATCTGCGGCCTTGCCATATCTGCCCGTGTACCACACAGCTACATGAAAAATACCTGCATTATAAAAGGGGTCCCAAGATGGTACTCGGACGAAGAGCTGTTAACCTACCTGAGACCTCAGGGAGTATACCACGCAAGAAGGATCATACGACGAGTCCAAACCTCATCCACCGAATGGGAATCAAGGCGCACTGACTCTGTAGTTCTCACATTCGCTCGCAATTCGGAACGTCCAGAGAAAATCAACCTTGGCTTCACCAGACACGAGCTGGTAGACTACGTGGAGACGCCACCACGCTGTTTTAAATGTCAGCGTTTTGGACATGTTGCCAAGCACTGTCGTGGGGAACAAAGGTGTAAGCGCTGTGGGGGGCCTCATGACTTTAAGACGTGTACAAGTAAAGAAAAACTTGTGTGTGCAAACTGTGGCGGCGACCACCCAGCTAGCTACAGCCGATGTCCAGCACGAACAGCTGCTCAGCGAAAAAATAAGACGTTTGTCCTCGGCCCGAAGACTGTGAACAAACCATCGCTCACAAAGAAGACTTCCGGCGCGCCACAACTTGGCGTTTCGGATAACGAGTGCGCAGGAAATTTTCCACGCCTAAATCCGACAAGAGCTGGTACTGAGTCAACGCAAGTGCTCAACGCTGGTGAGAAATGTATCACGAAAGAGTCCGCCAAGCGCACCTACGCTGATGCACTGAGCCCATCTCAAGTACCATCTGGAAGCCAACAGCAAGAAAACCTCGAGCACGTTATTCGCGCTCTGTTCACAGCACTGCGTTCACACGTCGCTAAGATGCCTGCGAGTTCAACGAAGGATATGTTGGGAGCAGTCCTTGCTCTAGAGTCAGTGTTACTTTGCTCTGCTTCCACAAACACACAGTAGAATAATGGCGCTGTCTCGCCCACCTGGTCTATTTCGTCCTTCAAAAGTGCCCTTAATAATGCAATGGAACTGCGCCGGTCTTCTAAAACGCCTGTGCGAACTCAACCTTTTCCTGCGCGACATTCCAATACCGATTCTAGCCCTCTCCGAAGCCGGTCTACCGAATGCAAGGACGCTCCCAGGGTACATCCGACACGGCAACCCGAGCATAACGTCGTTTGCAAATGGAAGCGCAATGATATACATAAGGCGGGAAATACCTCACGTCACCCTACCAGTGCAAGACCTCTGTTCCAACTCACTGGAAGTCGCTGCTGTGCAAGTGTGTCTGGGAAACCGAAAACTGAGTGTGGTATCGGTGTACATAAGCCCACGAAAAAAGGTCTCTATGGAGACTTTCCTAAAGGACCTCTGCACTCGATGTCCCGCTCCTCGAATAATCTGTGGTGATTTTAACGCGCACCATCCACTCTGGGGAGATAAGAGTGTAGATTTTCGAGGCAGGGAACTTCTAGCAGCTGCAGATGCTGCCGACTTATGTGTGGCGAACGATGGTAAACCTACATTTTTCAGGCCACCTGATTCATGGAGTGCAATAGACCTTGTACTTCACTCCACGGACCTTCTGGTATCATCGACCACGGCTCCAGACAAGATGGGCAGCGACCATTTCCCCATCTTCACCAATATCCTGGGATTTCGAACTGCTGGTCGGCAATTCTGCAATGTAACACGCTGGGACACCTACAGAGAAGTGTTGGACAAATCCACTGGTGAGCTGTTCGCAGATATGTTGCAAAGCAAGCGATCAGCAACTTCATTGCTGAAACTGCCTGACCATTTTCCTGCTCCAGACTTGAAATTGAAGAACCTCTGCGCAGCACGTAGACGAGCGGAGCGGAAAATAATGAGAACAAAAGGAAATCCGTCTGCGAAAACCGAATATAACAGGATAAACGCTGCAATTCGTCGCCATACAAAAAAATTAAGACGAAATCAATGGGCCGCTTTCTGTGAGAGTTTATCAACGTTTACGCCCTTGACAAAGATATGGGTAGTAATAAATAGTCTTTCTGGGAAGATCCGAACAAACAGGCCATTCGAAGCACTCGCTTTGAAACAAGGGATAGATTTGCAAACCCTTGCACAGGATTTCGCAGACGTGTACATACCTGGTAGATCAGCAGGAGCGGCGATTCCTCTGTCACCCCAGTTTTTCCACACGATGGATACGCCATTCACCTTCCGAGAGCTGGATATGGCACTTAGCAAATTAAGAAGACGCTGTGCCGTGGGTCCCGATTTGATCAGCAATCAAATGCTGACAAATCTACCATGTGAGCGAAAAAGGGCTCTTTTGGACATATTTAATCATGTCTGGAGCACGGGCGAGATCCCACTTGTTTGGAAGACAGCATGGGTGGTGCCAGTTCTAAAGTCCGGAAAGGATCCTGCGAGCCTCGCGTCATATCGACCGGTATCTCTAACATCATGCGTATCTAAGTTGATGGAAAGATTAATATGTACAAGATTAACTTGGTACCTTGAACAAGGAAGACAATGGCTACCGTGTATGACCGGATTTCGCCCATGACTGAGTGCCCAGGACAGTGTTTTGGACCTATTAAGCCACATCGAACACCACCGCGTCAGCGGACTCTCGACACTCGCCGTCTTCATGGACGTTGCCAAGGCATATGATTGTGTGCTTCAGGCAGGCATCGTGAACGGGCTCCAAGCCATGGGTGTGTCGGGAAATGCTCTTCGGTTCGTACATGAATTTCTCAGAGACCGCTGTGTCCGTGTTAAGCTTGGAAATGTAACGAGCGAAGAGAGACGCGTTTCCCTCGGCGTCCCACAAGGAAGTGTTCTATCTCCCTTGCTTTTTAACGCTGCCATGGCCAGGCTTCCCGACACTCTGCACTCAGCTCTGAAAGCAGTTAAAATATCCATCTACGCCGATGACATCTGCATTTGGATCTCAGGGTACCAGCACAAACGTTTGGCCCGGATAGCACAGAGCGCTATTTCAATCATTGAACATCACTTGTTGACACTTGGCCTATCTTTATCAGCGGAAAAGTCGGCCTTCATGCTCTTCCCGGGAGTGCGACGGAAGTCAACACGTCTGTCGCTGAATATTCGAGGCCACTCAATTCGTTGTGCAACAAGTGTTCGCTTCCTGAGCATTACCATCGACAACAAGCTATTATGGCGACGTGCGGTTGATGGTATAGTAACTGCATCAGTGCAAAGGATCAACGCTCTTCGTCGCATGGCAGGGGTCCGTTGGGGCAACAATCCTATGTCCATGCTTAAATTGAATGATGCGCTTATAACAAGCCGCATTCTTTATCAGCTGCCCCTGATATCACCATCACCAAGCCAGTTCGAACGCCTAGAGGCAGTGCACAGAAAGGGTCTTCGCTTGGCGATGGGAGTCCCTCAGGCGGCTTCAAACACGAAGGTCACCAATGAAGCCGAGTCTCTTCCACTCCGCCTTTTGGCGTCTCAGGCCTTATTGACACAGCTGTCAAAACTGGGCGAGTCCTTCGCAGGCACGGCGCTTCTCCGGCGGCTAAGAGCAAGAACTGGCTCACATTTCAACGCGGCACTAAACACATTTCAATATTTAGGCTTGAAACTGCCTAAACGGCGCCCTATGGACCCGCCATGGTCTTTTGTGGATGTTGCGTGCAACTTCAGTGTACCCAATCTACCAGCGAAGCGCACCATTCCAGCCGCGGAAGCAAAATTTCTTGCGCTGGACCACTTGAGCACCATGTACCGTGGCCACCTACAAGTGTACACCGACGGATGAGTGTGCACACAGACTGATAGCTGCGCAGCGGCTTTCTGCATACCCAGCCTGGGCGTGTCATGGTCGGGCCGCCTGGATCGCGTGGTTTCGTCCACAACGGTAGAAAGCGCTGCAATTACGGCGGCTTTGCGAAAACTGCGATCCTTTTCTGCACGAGATGATGTAGTGCTGACGGACTCCAAATCGGCGCTACAAAGACTGCATCGTGGCCTACCTCAAGAAAAGTTCACCAGGCAATCTCTGACACTAATCAAACACCTAAATGGCAAGAGTTTTAATATAAAGTTCCAGTGGATCCCATCCCACGTTGGCATTGAGGGCAATGAAAAGGCTGATGCCCTTGCATGCGAAGCACGTACATCGTTTTTAAAAGTAAGAACTCCCAAGACTTACCAGAACAACAAAGATGTGATACGCAATCATTTCAAGGCGATCTACAGGTTTCCACACCAAGCATGTGTAATTCATGGACTTTCTCGTGAAGAAGCGACGCTGTTGTACCGCATTAGAACCGGCTCCGCATACACCCCGGCCTGGTCATTCAAGACTGGGAGATACGCTTCCCCGTTCTGTGCCTTCTGTGGTGACATCTGGGATATTGAACATTTCATTTGGCTTTGCCCACAGTTTGATGCGCAAAGAGCAGCGATGATCCGCACCTTGCGAAAAGGCTGTCATAGGCACCGGACAGTTGATGACATCATCTTTCCTGAAGGACCCGCGGCAACTAGGAGGAACGTGCAACGAACTTTGTTGGTCTTCCTGCGAGACACTGGGCTGTCTGACACTTGGTGACATTTTCCAAATTAAGGAGATGCTCAGGCGGAACAATTGCCGGCCATGCAGGCCAGGCTAACCCCGCCTGCTGCAACACCACCACCACCACCACCACCAAGCCGCACTAACGCACTTTGTAAGAGCCCTGTTCCCAGACCTCAATAAACCTTCTCTAGACCACTGGAGTGACGTTACAATATATACAGGTTTAGGTGGCCCAAAAGCATGATACTTATACAAAGCTTTCGAATTTCTGCCTAATCATTGCCAATGTCGTGAGACAATAATGGCATCAAAAATTCTCAAAAAAGGTGAAATACTATTGCGGAAAAACTTTCGCCATCACTTGATGTCTACTCGAACATGCTCTTTCATTGGCGAACTGAAAAAGTGTGTTATGTCACAACGATTACCACATATACCACATACCACGATTACATGTTCGTTTTTCCCGGCCCTCCTGCAGTTTGGGTCTTTCTGCACATAGTCCATTTCACCTATTCAGAGCTTCAGGTACACGCGAGATCTACGTGTCTGGGCTGTGTTGAGGTCACTGGTAAGCACAACGCGAATGCTCAACAACGCTCAATGAATTGACAGCCCCTTCCGCTCGAAGCGCACTGCAAGTTCAAGATACCTTGTAGACAATTATTGAAAGTCTTCACTGACACCAGCTTGCAGCGCTTCGCGCTGTGCTGCTGTTATAGTTGAAGTTCGAGTTTTCGGTTAACATGATAGCGGTGGTTAACATGATAGCGGAGGCAGCAAACGTTCGTTGTGGACAATGTCTTGTAGTTAAGTGGGGTATCGTTTACGTTGTTTACGTGCCTCACCTGGGACGGTGGCGCCACTTATGGTATGGTTAATGGGTTATATACAGTGAAAAAAAAAGAAAACGAGAATGTTTGCCTATGCCACCATGCGAAGCATTGTTACATGACATGACAAACAACTTTATTTGGTCCTGAGAGGCAAGGCAGCGGGCCAACTATGTAGGTCCCCACCCAGCCGTTGGCTAGTCCCATGTCGGAACAGAGAGGCCATGCCTCTCCGCTCGTTCACGGGCCCTCTGGACAGCCTGAAGCTGGACGTCTTTTCTGGGGTCTGTGATTGCCGTCGTCCAGTCTTCTTCTGTTTTAAAATCCTGTAACGCAGGGCACTGCCAGAGCATGTGACTCAAAGAGCAAAATTCACCACAATCTGGGCAAAGTGGATCAATATCCGGATGAAGCATGCTCAGAAAGCCCTAGAGGGGTAAGACCCCGTCTGGAGCATGCGGAGCGTGCTTGCTTGTGATCTGTGGAGCTTATGATGGGGAAAGGGAAAAGTCTGTCGCTCTCCTCTGTAATGAGATGTTATCTCGTGAAAAGTAACGAGAGGATCACTGTGGACGAGCTCTCCCGAACTCACCTGAGAGACCACCCCGTCGCGGCTTGTGAAACCTCGCGCACAGTCGTGGGCTATCTCGTTTGGGTTCAGGTGACCCGGCAGTACGTCTGGTCCCATGTGAGCGGGAAACCAGACTATGTGGTGAATAACGTCTGAGGGGGGTTTGCTGTGGAGAATTCTGGCTGCCTCTGTGGCTATCAATCCCGATGCGAACGCCCTAACGGCCGCTCGGGAATCGGTGTACACCGTGGTGCGTTTCGTGTCCAGTAATGCCAGCGCTACAGCAGCCTGTTCTGCTACATCGACCAAGGAGGTCTTCACTGAAGCTGCTGAGACAAGTTCTCCCCTGTCATTGACGACTGCCACGGAAAACTTGCTGCCGCCGGCGTGGCGCGCCGCGTCCACAAATGTCTCTGTTCCGGAGAGGTTCTTTATGAAAGCCCTAGCCCTCGCCAACCTACGACCTTTATTGTGTTGGGGATGGATGTTTCGTGGAAGAGGGTCAACAATAAAGGAATTCCTTGTTTGATAATCAAGCTGCGTAGTTTCTCCCTGATTGAAGATAGGACGGAGGCCTGCCGCATCGAGCAGTTTTCTTCCTGTTTTGAAACTCGATAACCGAATTATTTGTGCTGACCTTTGCGCTTCAATTAATTCCGAAGTGGTGTTGTGCACTCCCAACTTCATGAGTTTTTCTGTGCTAGTCGTGATTGGGACGCCGAGCACCTTTTTGACACTTTTGCGCATGAGCGTGTCCAATTTATCCCTTTCCGTTTTGGTCCAATTGAGAGCCGCCACTATGTATATGATATGGCTCATGAGGAAAGCGTGGTGGGCCCTGAGGAGGATATCCTCGCCTATGCCGCCCTTCTTGTTGGACACCCGCATATATAATCTCAGAATGTTCTCTGTTTTTGTGGTGAGATGGGCTATAGTCTTTGCGTTGCATCCCTTAGAGTCTAATAAAAGCCCCAGTATTTTCATAGAATTGACTCTAGGAATTGTGCGACCATCCTTGGTGCAAACGCTAATGGGCACCTGATCGAGAGGGGTGAGTCCCCTAACACCTTGTCTAGCCTGTCTGTACAGCAGGAGCTCCGACTTTTCCGGCGAAAGCGCCAGTCCCGTACCTTCCAGGAAAAACTCTGTAACTTCCAGAGCCTCCTGTAGAGCTTGTTCAACCGCCGCCTCCGATCCTCAGGGACACCAGATTGTAATGTCGTCAGCATATAAAGCGTGTCCGACATTAGGAACTTTAGAAAGGCTTGCCGACAGCTTGCGCATGGCTATGTTGAATAGAAGGGGGGAGATAACTGCCCCTTGGGGAGTACCCCTTCGTCCGAGTTTGAAAGGCTCCGAGACTGATTGTCCCAATTTTATTGCCGCCGTCCGACTCTCGAGGAAAGATTCAACGAAGAAGAAGAATTTAACTTAAGAAGAATTTGTTACAAGTTTATTTTACTACTAATAAAAGCAAAAATGATGACTGCGCTCACTCTAATATGAACGACGTTACGAACGCGAAAAATTTTATGTTGCCGATTTTGTAACATTGATCTTGTAGTTAGGCTTACACGCGTTGGGAAGCTATCTAAAAAATTATGCCAACTTATCCGCATGCAACACTCGATCGTCGAAGCTTAGTGAAGGCAAACAAAGCCACTTTAAACAGTTCTTTGCTGCGAAAGGCGAATATCTACGCAACTATACCAAAATCACTTCGGAGCAAGCGTCCGAGAACGCCGCCATTACATGTACACTACGTACACTTACGCTACCACGGTAACCTTAAATCTGAAAAATACCACGCGTACGGTAAGCGGTACGGTAACGTACGCATATGCGCATGCGTTCTTCCATTCCGGTATCACGATTTGCCCGGTAACCTGGTAAGGCCGGTATACTATAACTGCTTATAAATTAGAGAGTTATGGTATACCGGGCTTACCGGTATTCTGGGTGTACCGTGATACCGGAATCGAAGTGATTTTGGCTTGTTGAAAGATTCACTTTATTCGTAGCAAACGACTGTTTTAGAGTGTGTTCGCTTGCTTTCAGTTAGCTTCGATGACCGAGTATTACGGATAAGTTGGCGTAGTTTTTGAGATAACTACCCATTTCGAACGCGTCTAGGCCTAACTACAAGATCTATTTAAACAAATCGGCAACAGAGATGTTTTCGCGTTTCGTGCGTGGTTCATATTTATTTACTTTAATTATTCGTAAAATAAACTTCTAACAGTGCTTCGCGTGTGGCATATATGCAAAGATTCTCGTTTTCTTTTCATTTTCACTGTTCTTTAACTTATTAACCATCTAACAGGTGGCGCCACCATCCCAGCTGGGGCACGTAAACCACGTAAACGCTATCCCGCTAAACTATGAGACGCTGCCCTCAACGAACTTTCGCGGCACATACACGCAATTCCCTTAACCTACGCTATCATGCTAACGCTAAACTATATCTGTCTAAAGTGACCCGGGCTTACCGGGATACCGGGCGTACCGTGATACCGGAATGGAAGTACGCATGCTCATATACGTTCGTTACTCATACCGCTTACCGTACGCGTGGTATTTTTCAGATTTAAGGTTACAATGGTTGTGTAAGTGTACTAGTGTACGTAAACATGGCGGTGCTCTCGGACGCCCGCTTTGAAGTGATTTTGGCATAGTTGTTGAAATATTCTCCTTTTCGCAGCAAAAAAATGTTTAAAGTGGCTTCGTTTGCCTTCAGTTAGCTTCGATGATCGAGTATTGCGGATAAGTTGGCGTAAATTTTTAGATAGCTTCCCATTTCGAACGTGTGTAAGCCTAACTACAAGATCAATGTTAAAAAATCGGCAACATAATTTTTTTTCGCGTTTGGTGCGTGGTTCATAGTGTGAGCGCGGTCACCATATTTCCTTTTATTAGTAGGAAAATAAACTTGTAATAATGCTTCGCGCGGTGGCATAGGCAAACATTCTCGTTTTCTTTTCCATGTCACTGTCTTTAACTTATTAACCATCTGATAGGTGGCGCCACCGTACCAAGTGAGGGCAAGTGAACAACGTAAACGATATACCGCTAAACTACAAGAGGCTGTCCACAACGAACGTTTGCTGCACGATAACGCCATAGTCGTAACCTCCGCTATCACGTTAACCGTAAAGAATAACTCAAACTATAACATCAGCGCAGCGCGAATCGCTGCAAGCTGATATCAGTGAAGACTTTCAATTATTCTCTGCAAGGCATCTTGAACTTGCAGTGTGTTACGAGCTGAGGGGGCTGTCAATTCATTGAGCAGTGTTCAAGTCATGCTTACCAGTGACCTCAACACAGCGATGACACTTAGATCTCGCGTGTACCTGAAGCTCTCAATAGGTGAAATCGACTAGGGGAAAAGACACAAATCAGGTGCGCAGGAAAAAATGTAAGTTGGTATTTAGTACACGTGGTGATCGTTGTGACGTAACACACTTTTTCACATCACCAATGAACGAGCATGTTCGGGTAGGCGTCAAGCAATGACGAAGCTTTTCCGCAACAGTATTTCACCTTTTTTGAGAATTGTTGATGACATTAATTGTCCTGATGACATTGGCCTTGATTATGCAGAAATCCGAAAGCTTTGTATAAGTGTCATGTTTTCGTGCCACCAAAACCTGTAAATTTGTAACGTCACTCCAGAGGTCTAGAGAAGGTTTATTGAGGTCTGTACAATCGGGTTCCTACTAAGCGCGTCAGTTGGGCTGACGCGCTTAGTAGGAACCCTACGTGACAGCGCAGACACGTAGATCTCGCGTGTATGTGAAGCTCTGAATAGGTGAAATGGACTATGGGCAGAAAGACCCAAACTGCAGCAGGGCCGGGAAAAAAAGAACATGTAATCGTGGTATGTAGTACATGTGGTAATCGTTGTGACATAACACGCTTTTTCAGTTCACCAATGAAAGAGCATGTTCGAGTATACATCAAGCGATGGCGAAAGTTTTTCCGCAATAGTATTTCACCTTTTTTGAGAATTCTTGATGACATTATTGTCCTGATGACATTGGCAATGATTAGGCAGAAATCCGCAAGCTTTGTATAAGTATCATGTTTTTGTGCCGCCTAAACCTGTATATATTGTTACGTCACTCAGGTCGTCTAGAGAAGGTTTATTGAGGTCTGGGAACAGGGCTCTTACCAAGTGCGTTAGTGCGGCTTGCTCGCCGGATTGAAGACAAGCGCGCACATTTTCTCTAGTGGTGTGAGCCTTTGCTTTGGCATACGACCCACTACTAGAAGCAGGTGGCAGTATTCCTCCTCTATACACACAAAAAAGAGCATCATCCCGGTGATGCGATGTTGTTACAAAAAAGTAACAAAGGCGCTTAAACATTGGAAAAGGACCCTAATAGTCAAATGTTGACGCGAACAGTTCAGCAATGGTGACGCAATGGAAGTAGCACAAATAAAAGAACACAGAAAAAGTTTTCCTTTAGGAACGCACAAAATAAGACATCATGCGCACCATGAGGACTACTTCGGAGCTCGGTTGTCTTCGTTTTACCCATGTTGACGACGTAGTAAAAAAGTGTTTTTTAGGAAAGCGCAAAATGTGTTCGATTTTATCATCGTCGTCGGCATCAGAAGTACTAGAAAAGTTTAAATCATTATTCTCAGCAAAAATTCGTCTAGTGCGAATGATATGGGTGCCAGGCCCAGGTAGTATATTTATGAACGAGATGGTTGACACACTCGCACGAACATCCCTTGATCTTCCGAAATTGCCAATCATACCTCTTACGGCATATGTAACAGCAGCGAGGTTCAGAAAACTTTCCCTTCTTGAAGATTTATAAAAAATGCGATACCGTAACCAGATTTCTCGCACCTGCACTTCGGATGAAATAATAAATCGTGTCCCACGCATAAATTGGAAGTCTCTATACCAAAATTACGTTGCCGTGTACCACCTCTTAATTTCTATTAACAGCTTTGGTCTGGTGCCAACCCCTCTGTGGTCAACCTGAAGGGAACCTAAACATATCGACCAGTTTCTTTTCAAATGTCACCGTTTCAAAAATAAAACAAAGATTTTGTTTCATAATTTTATTTAAAAACTAGGAGTATCACTTACTACTCCTAATATTTTGACTTTTGGGCCGCTTCATTAGGACACAGCTACACAAACATTTATGGGGCTCTCTGCGTATTACTATGTAACACAAGATTATTTTGCTGAGCCATTGATCCGCTTTCCATTTTTACTAGCCAATCTGACATTTATTATTAGGTATTACACAGTAATAATTTAACATTCAGAAGAACTTCATGTAACGATAACACCTCAAATATTCAACAAATATTAATACCCTTTTTCTTTCCCTCTGTTTTAACATAGTGCCAAATTCTTTTCACAGTCAAAACAAAGTAATCCTATTCCTATAGCTTGGAAAACCTAAAGGTATTGACTTGCATTAATTTCCGCCGTCTTGACCAATCCCCCTTAGTGGGTGAGAGCCACAAAAAAGAGGATCAAGCAAGCAAGCAAGCACGCGACATTGTCTCGTGAAGCGACGTGTCGAACGAAGAAGCCGGGCTGACAACGCAGTTCTTTGTCATTCGACCTAATCAGTGCGTTCCTTAAACCCTCCTTCGGCGAAGTCAAGAATCGACGACCGAAACCAACCACATCGGGATGGCTTGCCGAGGCATGACGCGCGCCGTCTCTGAGCGGAGGGATGTGGACGCGCCGTGCGTTCCACCGTCAAGATTCCCCTGCGAGAGTGGATTCGGTGGCTCCGCTTGCCGAGTCCGATGTTCCAGCGCTGGATGCTCATCGTGCGTACAACCGTCAAGATTCCCCAGTGAGACTGGTTCTGGTGGCTCCGCTTGCCGAGTCCGATGTTCCAGCGCTGGATGCTCATCGTGCGTGCAACCGTCAAGATTCCCCAGCGAGACTGGTTCTGGTGGCTCCGCTTGCCGAGTCCGATGTTCCAGCGCTGGATGCTCATCGTGCGTGCAACCGTCAAGATTCCCCAGCGAGACTGGTTCTGGTGGCTCCGCTTGCCGAGTCCGATGTTCCAGCGCTGGATGCTCATCGTGCGTACAACCGTCAAGATTCCCCAGCGAGACTGGTTCTGGTGGCTCTGCTTGCCGAGTCCGATGTTCCATCGCTGGATCCTCATCGTGCGTGCAACCGTCCAAATTCCCCAGCGAGACTGGTTCTGGCGGCTCCGCTTGCCGAGTCCGATGTTCCAGCGCTGGATGCTCATCGTGCGCGCAACCGTCAAGATTCCCCAGCGAGACTGGTTCTGGTGGCTTCGCTTGCCGAGTCCGATGTTCCAGCGCTGGATGCTCATCGTGCGTGCAACCGTCGAGATTCCCCAGCGAGACTGGTTCTGGTGGCTCCGCTTGCCGAGTCCGATGTTCCAGCGCTGGATCCTCATCGCGCGTGCAACCGTCCGAATTCCCCAGCGAGACTGGTTCTGGTGGCTCCGCTTGCCGAGTCCGATGTTCCAGCGCTGGATCCTCATCGTGCGTGCAACCGTCCAAATTCCCCAGCGAGACTGGTTCTGGTGGCTCCGCTTGCCGAGTCCGATGTTCCAGCGCTGGATGCTCATCGTGCGTGCAACCGTCAAGATTCCCCAGCGAGACTGGTTCTGGTGGCTTCGCTTGCCGAGTCCGATGTTCCAGCGCTGGATGCTCATCGTGCGTGCAACCGTCGAGATTCCCCAGCGAGACTGGTTCTGGTGGCTTCGCTTGCCGAGTCCGATGTTCCAGCGCTAGATGCTCATCGTGCGTGGAACCGTCAAGATTCCCCAGCGAGACTGGTTCTGGTGGCTCCGCTTGCCGAGTCCGATGTTCCAGCGCTGGATCCTCATCGTGCGTGCAACCGTCCAAATTCCCCAGCGAGACTGGTTCTGGTGGCTCCGCTTGCCGAGTCCTATGTTCCAGCGCTGGATCCTCATCGTGCGTGCAACCGTCCGAATTCCCCAGCGAGACTGGTTCTGGTGGCTCCGCTTGCCGAGTCCGATGTTCCAGCGCTGGATGCTCATCGTGCGTGCAACCGTCAAGATTCCCCAGCGAGACTGGTTCTGGTGGCTTCGCTTGCCGAGTCCGATCTTCCAGCGCTGGATGCTCATCGTGCGTGCAACCGTCGAGATTCCCCAGCGAGACTGGTTCTGGTGGCTCCGTTTGCCGAGTCCGATGTTCCAGCGCTGGATGCTCATCGTGCGTACAACCGTGAAGATTCCCCAGCGATACTGGTTCTGGTGACTCTGCTTGTCGAGTCCGATGTTCCAGCGCTGGATGCTCATCGTGCGTACAACCGTCAAGATTCCCCAGCGAGACTGGTTCTGGCGGCTCCGCTTGCCGAGTCCGATGTTCCAGCGCTGGGTGCTCATCGTGCGTGCAACCGTCAAGATTCCCCAGCGAGAGTGGTTCTGGTGGCTTCGCTTGCCGAGTCCGATCTTCCAGCGCTGGATGCTCATCGTGCGTGCAACCGTCGAGATTTCCCAGCGAGACTGGTTCTGGTGGCTCCGTTTGCCGAGTCCGATGTTCCAGCGCTGGATGCTCATCGTGCGTACAACCGTGAAGATTCCCCAGCGAGACTGGTTCTGGCGGCTCCGCTTGCCGAGTCCGATGTTCCAGCGCTGGGTGCTCATCGTGCGTGCAACCGTCAAGATTCCCCAGCGAGACTGGTTCTGGTGGCTCTTGCATGCCGAATCCGATGTTCCGGCGCTGGGTGCTCATCGAGCGTACACCCGTCATGATTCCCCAGCGAGACCGGTTCTGGTGGCTCCGCTTGCCGAGTCTGATGTTCCAGCGCTGGATGCTCATCGTGCGTACAACCGTCAAGATTCCCCAGCGAGACTGGTTCTGGTGGCTCTGCGTGCCAAGTCCGATGTTCCGGCGCTGGATGCTCATCGAGCGTACACCCGTCAAGATTCCCCAGTGAGACTGGTTCTGGTGGCTCTGCGTGCCGAGTCCCATGTTCCAGCGCTGGATGCTCATCGTGCGTACAACCGTCAAGATTCCCCAGCGAGACTGGTTCTGGTGGCTCCGCTTGCCGAGTCCGATGTTCCAGCGCTGGATGCTCATTGTTCGTACAACCGTCAAGATTCCCCAGTGAGATTGGTTCTGGTGGCTCCGCGTGCTGAGTAGTCCGATGTTCCAGCGCTGGATGCTCACCGAGCGTACAACCGTCAAGATTCCCCAGCGAGACTGGTTCTGGTGGCTCTGCGTGCCGAGTCCGATGTTCCGGCGCTGGATGCTCATCGAGCGTACACCCGTCAAGATTCCCCAGCGAGACCGGTTCTGGTGGCTCCGCGTGCCGAGTCCCATGTTCCAACGTTGGATGCTCCTCATGCGGCGCGTCGAAGAGCGCCGCACGAGGAGCTTCGTGCGTGCCACCGTCAAGATTACCTGTGAGAGCAGTTTCGGTTGCTCCACTTGACGAGTCCGATGTTTAAGCGCTGGATGCTCACGTGCTGCGCGTCGTGGAGCTCTTCTGTTGGTTCGTGCTGTTGCACCTGCTGATTGCGCTGTCCGCCATCACTGTGTTTTTGTTCGGGACCCTTCTGATCGCGGCTATGGTGGTTGGTGGTCCCACTCTCTTCTGCGCCCTCGCTGATTTTATGACAGACGCATTCCGCGAGGTTTTAATCATGTGCAACCAGTTCATCCAGGATCCTGGACAGGAGCACCTGTTCCATAAGGCCCGGAGGGGACTAAACATGTGACCACAGTTGCCGACTCGGTTTTCAAGCTGTCGAGTGTGCAGGTGGCTGTCGGACAAACCGGCAGCTGTCGGCATCTACTCGGACAACAAGACATGCCGGTCAAGACGCGCGTGATGTGCGAGGTGTATGTTTCATCTCTGGGGGGAGCAGCGGCTGCAAGTCTTCCGACTATTCGTAAACTAAATATTTATGTATGTTTTGACCTAATAAACAGTTTTATCAGGCCAGCCGTCCTAGTTGCTTTACAACGCACTTGATGCCAAGACACATAACTAATAGGCGAATCAAAGAGGGCGCGTGATTCACCAATGGGTGGTCTGTCTTGTGTGCATCTTCTGTATACCATCTTATAGGCCTGCAAATCATGCGCATGCATTACAGAGTCACATTCGTTTAATGCTCTCGTCACGAGAACCCGAACTTTTTTGTGTCTCTAGCTGATTAGTGATAGAGTTCCGCTGCAAACATCTCTGATGTGGGACTTTTAAGGAGTGCAGATCTCCAAGCGAGGGAACTGAACGTTCTGTGGCCAGGTTACAGCATCAAGTGCGCTTTAGGCTGCCTCGTAAACATATTACACTCTTATAATTCCCCCATCTGCTTAGCAGTCCTTCCTTTTTTCTTCCTCTCGGACGACCACGTTCAGGATTCTTTTGAGTGTATTGAATGTTCCACGAGTGCCAAGCTGCATTAAAGTATACGAGCAGAAATAGGTCGTCTTGGATTGCGCATTGACGGCCCTTAAATCACGATGTCGAGGGAGGGACAGGGGCGGAGGAAGTTTCAATAGCATGGACTTGTTAAACATGGTTCTTATACCAAGCGCGTCTGTTGGGCTTGCTCACCAGAGCGGGGACACGTGCGCACTTCTTTCCTTGGTGGTGTGTGTAGAGGGCGCGTTTGAGCAGAGGCGGCCAGGGACGCAAGCCGAAGCCCGAGGGCCGCAGTAACGAGACGCACGCTCCACGTTCCCTACACAAGTGTCCCCTCTTATTAGTACACCATCCTTTATGTACCCAACCCGATAGAGGGCGCCGCAGACCCAACACAGCTGGAGTGATTAACATAACGTGCTCTCTACAGTGGGGGTATTCGCAATAGGCGTATGACCCACTACTATAAGGAGGTGACATTATTTCACACGTTTTAGGGGCGAAGCTCTTTAAGACCTCACGATGTCAGCCGTCTCCCGTCTGTCCGTAACACGTCTTCATCTGTCTGACATTTCTGAACCATTTTTCATGTAACTTTCAACTTATAAGCAACAGAGGGCATTGGTCGTAACCCATTTGCATGTAACCTTCAACTTAGCAACAGAGGGCGCTGTGGTTAATTGTAGATGTGATGGCGCTGCTGTCAACGCTATATTTATATATAACCACGTTTCATACCACACATTCTCTTCTCTCATATGGACGAAGACGAACGCAGGAAAGCGCGACGTGCTGTGTATCAGCGTCACCATCGACGGGAAGCTACCGTGGAGACAAAAAAAAAAGCGGATGCTAAGCGGCGATGGCGACAACAAAGTTCTACACCACAGTCTAGGGCTAAGGAAGCAAAGGCTAAGCGGGAAAAACGGCAAGCTGACGCGCAGTTGAGACAGCTTGAAGCGGATGCAAGGTTGCAATACTGACAAGAAAATTCTACACCAGAGACGATAGCTAATGAAGCTGTGATCATGAAGTCAAAACGTAACCCGGAACTCGGAACCTAATATCAGCTATAAATAAGAATAACCGCTATATCACAATCGGTCTCCGCACTATCTCTTTGAATAAAGAAATATATAAGTATCACAACCACAATCAGTCTCAGTACTTTCTCAACTTTATTCACATTAATCACCCCCAAAAGCTTCACCCCATAATTATCTTCAAGCACCTTTAAATGCAGTGATTTTTTTATTCGTCTCCCAAGCTCCTTCATTTGGAGCTGCGAGAAATCTATGCCATAGAGGGGGGAAAGTTGGCAGATTCCACGTACAGTGGGAATCGATTATATGCGAAGCACGAATAAGAAAAGTTGATATGTCACTATAAAATCAGCCCAACGTTACGAATTGCAGATAAGTGATGCCATACATGGCTTCCCTGTCGTTGTTATCATGTTGGGATGTTACGTTTATCTTCGTCATCTATTCACGTCGTGGAATACCAAATTTGGTATATGTGGAGCTATCGAAACGGCTCCGAGCGCGCTATAATTGTGGTATGTTGTCATGTTCTTACATGATACGCGTGTCAGGATTATCGTGTTTGCACCAGTCATATATTTCGTCATCTATTGACCTCACGTAACACCGAATTTGGTATAAGTGGAGCTAGCAAAACGGTATTGAGCGCGTCATAAAGGGCCCAGTCAACGCCTCCCAGGAGGCATTGGCCCAGTATACTCCAATGCAGCGTTGACGCGCACGCACGCTGGGAACTGCGACGCTACGTTAGCGAAACGCGAGCACTCTATACACCTTTTCACAGGAAGGAAAAAAACACCGCCATGATGGGCTGTGCGCGGGAGTACAAAGGCTAAGGGCGCAGCGTTTTCAGTGCATTTTCGAGGGGACGCGCCACTTTGCACAGCCCGAGGAGGGCTATGGCGGCGCCCAGGGAGGCGTTTATGAAAAGGTGAATAGTCTGACGCCAAAAGCGACCAGCGTTTGTCGCTGGGGGGGGGGGGGGGTGGCTACGGTAACTGGTGCGAAATACGACATGCTGCATTTCGCGTCGATGCGTTACCCCCAAAACACGGCGCCTTACTCTTTTCGTGACAGAGGGACGCCGTACACGCTGAAATGAGCATGCGTTGAAGCAACGCAGCGTGGCGCGCGCCTGCGAGATGGCAAGACCGGCGCCTGGCGTGGCAACGCCGGCGTGTCGCGACGAAAGGAACGCCGGCAAGCACGTGCACCGCGTCACGTTAAATGTATTGGCGCCTTGACCGTGGCATGTATTCATGTTCTCATATCACACGCATATCATGATTATCATATTTGCACCAGTTATATACATTCGCCATTCATTGACGTCACGTATTAGCGAATTTGCATAAGTGAAGCAAGCGAAACGGCCACGAGCGCATCATGAGTGTGGCACGTGGTCATGTTGTTACATGACACGCATGTCGTGATTATCATGTATGGATGTGTTATTTACCTATGTCGTCCGTTCCCGTCGCGTAATACCGAGTTTGGTATAAGCCCAACCTGATAAGCGCGAAAATGCACGCGACAACGACGAGCGATGCGACGTAGATTGTCTTCGCGCGATCAGTCGCTAGCGCAGGCAAACCTCATTCACGCGACAGCTTCGGCGAGCGAATTCCACTGTTGCTGGCATGAGGCCGTCTACTCGCACCAAGAAAACCACGTAGTGAACGGTATGCAATTTAAAAACAAAATATATTGTTGTATATAGGAACGGAAAGTGTTTATGAATGCCTTGCAGCACTTTTTTTTATATGCACATGCGTAAACATTGCGTTATTTCTTGTTGCGCATACGTGACTCGGGCAGGGTCACGTGCACCTATGTAGTCTTTGTCTTTTCCGGTTTTTCGCTATTGGCTGCTTGAGCCCAGTACTTCCGGGCGATGAGCGACGGTTTCAAAATCTGGAGAACTGAGTGATCGCGCGAAAACGAGCACGCGACACGTCGCGTGAGCGCCCCGTTTCGTCGCTCATAGCATTGCTCGTCGCTGTCGCGTGCATTCTCGCGCTTATGAGGTTTGCTCTTAAGCGAAGCTAGCGAAATGTCTGCCAGCGCATCATGAGCGTGGCATGTAGTCATGTTGTTACATGACATGCATCTCATGATTATCATGTTTGCACCAGTCACATACCTTCGTCATCGATTCGTGTAATGTAATACGAAATTTAGTATATGTGACGCTAGCGAAACAGCCAAAAGCGCATCATGAGCGTGGCAAGTAGACATGTTGTTATGTGACACGCATGTCATAATTTTCATGTTAGAATTTGTCGCTTGTGTTCGCCATGCAACATGCCATACCATACCAGTTTTGCAACATGCCATGTAAACAGAACCACTGCAAGAGCTGCAGAACCATGAAATGTAAATCAGGACTTTCGTTACACACACATCATGATTTTCTTGTTATGACTACTCAAATATGCTTTTCATACAGTCATGTTATGTCATACCAAGTCTGGTATCGATGCCACTATTGAAACGGCCAGGAGAGCTAAAAGTAGCATGCGGCTAGGTAATATAGATAGATAGATAGATAGATAGATAGATAGATAGATAGATAGATAGATAGATAGATAGATAGATAGATAGATAGATAGATAGATAGATAGACAGATAGATAGATAGATAGATAGATAGATAGATAGATAGATAGATAGATAGATAGATAGATAGATAGATAGATAGATAGATAGATAGATAGATAGATAGATAGATAGATAGATAGATAGATAGATAGATAGATAGATAGATAGATAGATAGATAGATAGATAGATAGATAGATAGATAGATACGCTCAAAGTCACCGAAGTTCGCTGAGAAGTACTTCGCATTTAAAAAGAAAGGCAGCGAGGTTAACCACATGCCAGTATCCGGTATGCTGCATGGCACTGGAGTTGTGGAGTAGGAGGTTCAAAGAGAGATAAAAAACTAATAAGAGCAAAACAAAAACACACACGCGCACACAAAATTATTCCACTTAGAGGCGTTCCGACAGGCCAGTAGTTCGCAAGAAGCCAGTAGCGCTCGCACGGCCTTCTCCTGTGATGATTATACATGACGATGGCGCAATGTACTTTCTTCTGGTTGCTGCTGGTCATCTAACTTGTTTAATGTATTACAAAGGTATTGTCTTTCTAGATTATATTCTGCGCAGTCACACAGGTCGTGTCAAATTGTCTCTTCATCTCTGCAGTGTGCACAGACGGCGGTGTCGGCTATCTCTATGCGGAACGTGTACGCACGGGTAAACGCGACGCCGAACCATAGTCTGCACAGAGCACTAGCCTCACATCGTCGAATATTCTTTGGAGTGCGTAAGCTTAACGTAGAATTAAGGGATCGTATTCTTGCGTGCGTAAAAGAGGCTCATTCCAAAATGGCACGGAGCGCTGGCGAGCAAGCATGCGGAGCTTTCTAGCAGCGACCGTCCTAGAGAGAGCTATGGACTGGTCGTTGTCTTATGTATGGTCTGTATGGGACGCTTGATCAGCCCGGCCATTCATTACCGATAATTCTACAGTGACTTGGCAACCACTGAAATATAACGTGGTGCCCTTTCTCTGTTACATAGTGTAGCATTTCTGCTGTCTCAAATACCAACTGCTCGTGGGGACCACGGCGTAGATTTGACAGAAGTGACTGCAGTGCCGCCTTTCAGTCGCAGAAGATTGCCCACCGTTGCGTGCTTTGCTCGTTTGACTGTTATAGTATACCGGGCTTACCGGGATACCAGGTGTACCATGATACCGGAATTGAAGTACGCATGCGCAGATACGTACGTTAACCGTACCGTTTACCGAACGCGCGGTATTTTTCAGATTTAATGTTACCGTGGTAGCGTAAGTTTACGTAGTGTACGCAAACATGTTGGTGCTTTCGGACGCCCGCTTCGAATTGATTTTGGCATAGTTGTTGAAAGATTCACCTTGTTCGCAGCAAAGAACATTTTAAAGTGGCTTCGTTTGCCTTCAGTTAGCTTCCATTATCGAGTATTACGGATAAGTTAGCGTAATTTTTGAGATAGATTCCCATTTCGAACGTGTGTAAGCCTAACTAGAAGACCAATGTAAACAAATCAACAACACAATTTTTTTTCGCGCTTGGTGCGTGGTTCATATTTGTGTGAGCGCAGTCGCCATAATTGCTTTTGTTAGTA
>NW_027465038.1:0-7500 GCF_043290135.1 Rhipicephalus microplus
GACGCCGATGCGAAAGTGGGAAACGCTGCTCGGATGTTCGCCGTTTTTGGCCGAGTGAGTGCTGGCACTCGGGCGAAGCCAAACGGGGCCGATTACGGCACGATATCGGCGTCTTTCGACGTGCCCGGCGGCGACCGTCGCACGAGTACGGTAAACCGCGTCAGCCCGGGCGGAGTTCGGGACGCCGATGCGAAAGTGGAGAACGCCGCTCGGATCTTCGCCGTTTTTGGAGGAGTGAGTGGCGGCACTCCGGAGAAGCCAAGGAGCGCCAATTAGCGCACGATATCGGCGTCTTTCGACGCGCTCGCCGGCGACCGTCGAACGAGTAGGGCAAACCGCGTCTGCCGGGGCGGGGTTTACGACGCCGACGCAAAAGTGGGAACCGCCGCTCGGATGTTGGCCGTTTTTGGCAGAGTGAGTGCTGGCACACCGGCGACGCGAAAGAGCGCGAAAGCGCCCACGAAAGTGGCGTATTTGGACGTGCTTGACGGCGACCGCTGCAGGAGTACGAAAAACCACGTCAGCCGGGGCGAGCGACCCACGGCGGTCTGGGTGCTTATCGCTGCTATTATAGGGGCACCCCGGCAGACGCAGAAAAAAAAAATTTTTTTTCGACCTTCTTTTTTGCTGGTCGAGCTCGGGTAACCCAGGTCGCAATGGGAGCCGCGCACGAAAGCGGCGTCGCGAGACGCGTTCGCGGTCGCTAGTCGCACGAGCTCGGCAACCGCGTCAGCCGGCGCGGAGTTCGGGATGCCGACGGCTAAGTGGGTACCGCTGCTCGGATGTTCGCCGTTTTTGGCCGAGTGAGTGCTGGCACTCCGGCGAAGCGAAACGGGGCCGATTCGGGCACGATATCGGCGTATTTCGACGTGCTCGCCGGCGACCGTCGCACGAGTACGGCAAAGCGCGTCTGCCGGGGCGAGGTTTGCGATGCCGACGAAAAAGTGGGAAGCGCCGCTCGGATCTTCGCCGTTTTTGCAGGAGTGAGTGGCGGCCCTCCTGCGAGACCAAGAAGCATCGACTCGCGCACGATATCGGTGTCTTTCGACGTGCCCGCCGGCCACCGCCGCACGAGTACGGCAAACCGCGTATGCCGGGGCGGGGTTGGCGACGCCGACGCAAAAGTGGGAACCGCCACTAGGATGTTCGCCGTTTTTGGCAGAGTGAGTGCTGGCACACCGGCGACGCGAAAGAGCGCGAAAGCGCCCACGAAAGTGGCGTATTTGGACGTGCTTGACGGCGACCGCTGCAGGAGTACGAAAAACCACGTCAGCCGGGGCGAGCGACCCACGGCGGTCTGGGTGCTTATCGCTGCTATTATAGGGGCACCCCGGCAGACGCAGAAAAAAAAAATTTTTTTTCGACCTTCTTTTTTGCTGGTCGAGCTCGGGTAACCCAGGTCGCAATGGGAGCCGCGCACGAAAGCGGCGTCGCGAGACGCGTTCGCGGTCGCTAGTCGCACGAGCTCGGCAACCGCGTCAGCCGGCGCGGAGTTCGGGATGCCGACGGCTAAGTGGGTACCGCTGCTCGGATGTTCGCCGTTTTTGGCCGAGTGAGTGCTGGCACTCCGGCGAAGCGAAACGGGGCCGATTCGGGCACGATATCGGCGTATTTCGACGTGCTCGCCGGCGACCGTCGCACGAGTACGGCAAAGCGCGTCTGCCGGGGCGAGGTTTGCGATGCCGACGAAAAAGTGGGAAGCGCCGCTCGGATCTTCGCCGTTTTTGCAGGAGTGAGTGGCGGCCCTCCTGCGAGACCAAGAAGCATCGACTCGCGCACGATATCGGTGTCTTTCGACGTGCCCGCCGGCCACCGCCGCACGAGTACGGCAAACCGCGTATGCCGGGGCGGGGTTGGCGACGCCGACGCAAAAGTGGGAACCGCCACTAGGATGTTCGCCGTTTTTGGCAGAGTGAGTGCTGGCACTCCGGCGAAGCGAAAGAGCGCGAATGCGCCCACGAAAGTGGCGTGTTTGGACGTGCTTGACGACGACCCACCGCAGGAAAACGAAAAACCACGTCAGCCGGGGCGAGCGACCCATGGCGGTCTGGGTGCTTATCGCTGCTATTATAGGGGCACCCCGGCAGACGCAAAAAAAAAAAAATTTTTTTTCGACATTCTTTCTTGCTCGTCGACCTCGGGTGACCCAGGTCGCAGTGGGAGCCGCGCACGAAAGCGGCGTCGCGAGACGGCTTCGCGGTCGCTAGTCGCACGAGCTCGGCAACCGCGTCTGCCGGGGCGGAGTTCGGGACGCCGACGGCTAAGTGGGAACCGCCGCTCGGATGTTCGCCGTTTGTGGCCGAGTGAGTGCTGGCACTCCGGCGAAGCCAAACGGGGCCGATTCCGGCACGATATCGGCGTCTTTCTACGTGCTCGCCGGCGACCGTCGCACGAGTACGGCAAAGTGCGTCTGCCGGGGCGGGGTTTGCGACGCGTACGCAATAGTGAGAACCGTCGCTCGGATGTTCGTCGTCTTTCGCCGAGCCAGTGCTGGCACTCCGGCGAAGCCGAACGGAGCCGATTCGGGCACGATATCGGCGTCTTTCCACGTGCTCGCCGGCGACCG
This sequence comes from Rhipicephalus microplus, assembly GCF_043290135.1. Lineage (NCBI taxonomy): Eukaryota > Metazoa > Arthropoda > Arachnida > Ixodida > Ixodidae > Rhipicephalus > Rhipicephalus microplus. The sequence continues at coordinate 2,567 of NW_027465038.1, forward strand.
TCGCACGAGTACGGTAAACCGCGTCAGCCGGGGCGGAGTTCGGGACGCCGATGCGAAAGTGGGAAGCGCCGCTCGGATCTTCGCCGTTTTTGGAGGAGTCAGTGGCGGCACTCCGGTGAAGCCAAGGTGCGCCAATTCGCGCACGATATCGGCGTCTTTCGACGTGCCCGCCGGCCACCGTCGCACGAGTACGGCAAACCTCGTCTGCCGGGGCGGGGTTTGCGACGCCGACGCAAAAGTGGGAACCGCCGCTCGGATGTTCGCCGTTTTTGGCAGAGTGAGTGCTGGCACTCCGGCGAAGCGAAAGAGCGTGAATGCGCCCACGAAAGTAGCGTATTTGGACGTGCTTGACGGCGACCGCCGCAGGAGTACGAAAAACCACGTCAGCCGGGGCGAGCGACCCACGGCGGTCTGGGTGCTTATCGCTGCTATTATAGGGGCACCCCGGCAGACGCAGAAAGAAAAAAAAAAAAAAAAAATGGGGACATGGCGTGCGTCACCGTGCGGCTTCGCAGCGTTGCCGAAGTCGCCGAGCCCTTCGACTGAGCCGAACGGCGGACAGGGAACGTTGGTCGGCCGTTCTAACCTGTCGGTGCCACGCCGAGACGTCGTTAAGGAAAACCGCGTCGTGGGCCTCTACGACGCCGTCGAGTCGTTGTACGTTTGGTGTCCAGCGTGTCGGCGGCGAGTAGCGGACACGTCGTTCACGACTTCGGTCTTTCGCAGTCGACGCGAACTTGCGGAGAGTCGTGGTGCCTCACGTTTTCGGCAGAAACCGCGGCGGAATTTTCCCGTGCGTGCGCGCACGACCTCGGTGCTGTGCCGTCAGCGTAGTGTTGCACAAACTCGTGGCCTACCCAAGGTGCGGTACGTTTGCGGCCGTATCCTCGGTGGGAATTTCGTGAGTAGGGTCGCAAATTCTACGACCTCGGCGGGTTTGAGAGCGACGTAGACTTGTGGCACGCTCAACGTGCCACACGTTTCGGGGCACACCCGCGGTGAAATTTTCTCGAGTACGCTCGTATTAGTGCCCAAGGAGGTCTGGGTACTTATCGCTGCTATTATGTGGGGGTTCTCGTGAGCGGCGTACGCGAAAGCGACCGGGTGTCTGATATGCGGCGGGCTTCGGCCTCGTCAAGCGTGTCCTCGGGTCTGCTCCAGGGGAATCCACGGCAGTCGTCTGCAGCCTCATCCGCTTGATGCGTTAGGGGCTGGTTGTCGGACGGTGCCGTTTTACCACGATATCGAGGTGTGTTCCGTGTCGTCCTCGGGCGATTCAGATGCGAAAGCGCCGAAGACGCGGGCGTGACCCGTCGTCTGGCGGCTTTGCAGTCTCGGCTCCGTTGCTAGTTCCGGCCGGTCCACCGACAGTGCAGCGGGCTTGGGCAACCCGCACGGCGCGACCGAGTCGATGCAACGAAAAAGAGCGAGCATGAACGTGCTTCTTGCCGCACGGCTCCCACTCGTCTTTCGGGAAGGTTGTGCCGTAGCGAGCTCGAACGCCGTCATCTCGGAGTGCAAAATAAGCGTGTTGGGGCGCCTGAAGGTGGCCTCCGCCGCACACAGACTGCGTCCGGCCCGCCGAAGGCGAGGACGGACGCGCAGTCGAACGATTACCTGGTTGATCCTGCCAGTAATCATATGCTTGTCTCAAAGATTAAGCCATGCATGTCTAAGTACATGCCGAAATAAGGCGAAACCGCGAATGGCTCATTAAATCAGTTATGGTTCCTTAGATCGTTTCTTCCTACTTGGATAACTGTGGCAATTCTAGAGCTAATACATGCAGTGAGCCTGGAGCCCTTTGGGTAACGGGTGCTTTTATTAGACCAAGATCGATCGGGTTTCGGCCCGTATTGTGTGGTGACTCTGGATAACTTTGTGCTGATCGCATGGCCACGAGCCGGCGACGTTTCTTTCAAGTGTCTGCCTTATCAACTTTCGATGGTAGGTTACTTGCTTACCATGGTTGTTACGGGTAACGGAGAATCAGGGTTCGATTCCGGAGAGGGAGCCTGAGAAACGGCTACCACATCCAAGGAAGGCAGCAGGCGCGCAAATTACCCACTCCCGGCACGGGGAGGTAGTGACGAAAAATAACAATACGGGACTCTTTTGAGGCCCCGTAATTGAAATGAGTACACTCTAAATCCTTTAACGAGGATCAATTGGAGGGCAAGTCTGGTGCCAGCAGCCGCGGTAATTCCAGCTCCAATAGCGTATACTAAAGCTGCTGCGGTTAAAAAGCTCGTAGTTGGATCTCAGTTCCAGACGAGTAGTGCATCTACCCGATGCGACGGCTCGGACTGAACATCATGCCGGTTCTTTCTTGGTGCACTTCATTGTGTGCCTCGAGATGGCCGGTGCTTTTACTTTGAAAAAATTAGAGTGCTCAACGCAGGCGAGTCGCCTGAATAAACTTGCATGGAATAATAGAACAAGACCTCGTTTCTGTTCTGTTGGTTTTTGGAATACGAGGTAATGATTAAGAGGGACGGACGGGGGCATTCGTATTGCGGCGCTAGAGGTGAAATTCTTGGACCGTCGCAAGACGAACTACTGCGAAAGCATTTGCCAAGAATGTTTTCATTGATCAAGAACGAAAGTCAGAGGTTCGAAGGCGATCAGATACCGCCCTAGTTCTGACCATAAACGATGCCAACCAGCGATCCGCCTGAGTTACTCAAATGACTCGGCGGGCAGCTTCCGGGAAACCAAAGTATTTGGGTTCCGGGGGAAGTATGGTTGCAAAGCTGAAACTTAAAGGAATTGACGGAAGGGCACCACCAGGAGTGGAGCCTGCGGCTTAATTTGACTCAACACGGGAAAACTTACCCGGCCCGGACACTGGGAGGATTGACAGATTGAGAGCTCTTTCTTGATTCGGTGGATGGTGGTGCATGGCCGTTCTTAGTTGGTGGAGCGATTTGTCTGGTTAATTCCGATAACGAACGAGACTCTAGCCTATTAAATAGGTGCGGGGTTCCCAGCACCTTACAACCTTCTTAGAGGGACAAGCGGCTCCTAGCCGCACGAAACAGAGCAATAACAGGTCTGTGATGCCCTTAGATGTCCGGGGCCGCACGCGCGCTACACTGAAGGAAGCAGCGTGTCTTTATCCCTGTCTGAAAAGACTGGGTAACCCGTGGAACTTCTTTCGTGATTGGGATAGGGGCTTGCAATTGTTCCCCTTGAACGAGGAATTCCCAGTAAGCGCGAGTCATAAGCTCGCGTTGATTACGTCCCTGCCCTTTGTACACACCGCCCGTCGCTACTACCGATTGAATGATTTAGTGAGGTCTTCGGACCGATGTCCGGCGCGGCCTTTCGGTTGCGCCGGTCTGTTGGAAAGATGACCAAACTTGATCATTTAGAGGAAGTAAAAGTCGTAACAAGGTTTCCGTAGGTGAACCTGCGGAAGGATCATTAACGGATTGTGAAGGGTGAGCGCCTCAGCTGCGTCTGCGCCCGACACTTTCTGCCGCTGACCCCGTTTGGACGCGGGGTCGGCTTTTCCCCACGGGGCTGCCTGAATGTGGAGCGGCACCCCGTGACAAATTGTTGCGCCCAGCGGACGCCAACACCGCGACCTTGGACGGTCGGCCAGGTGGCGGACGCGGGTACAAACGGCGCAACGCACTCATAGGTCGGCTTTCGACCCGCCACTGCACCGTGGCTCGAAGCGCTCGAAATGCGCGACCCGACCGCTGCGGGACCGCCTAGTACTGTAAACAGGAGCGGCGGAGCGCGAACGGCGAGTCGTGGTTACGTCGGTAGAAGGCGAGGCTGCGCGTTCCCGAAACGCCAGCCGAGTGCCCTCCCGACCGTTCGAGCGTGCAAGAACGAGACCCGACAATCGCGCGGCGACTGCCAAGTACGAGAGGAACGGCACAAGCGTCGGCGGTCGGTCAAGGAACTGGCGATGTGACGGGTCCGCTGTGCACCAGTGCATACCGTCCCGCCGTCCGCGGCAAGCGCCTCCGCGTCCTCGGGTGACGGAGGCTGCCGGTCGGTTCTTGCAGGCGAGGGATCTCGCTGGCACCGGTTCGCGTTGACGCGCGGCCGGTCATGGCACGGCGATGCGACGGCCGAGGTGCGCAGTACTCGATGGAGGAACCGCACGCTCCGATGACCGTCCCGCCCTCCGCGGCGTATGCGTACCGACCGTAATGGTTGCAGCAGCGCCGGCCGGCTTTTGAATTCGCCACACGAAACACGGTGCGAGATCGCGGTTAGGGGAGCGTCGACGTTGCCAGGCGTTTTGCTTGCTGCCGAGGGAAAGGCGGCACGGCCACGTCGCGCTCGTCGCGATTAGCGGGTCTGCGCGCTTTGGGAAGGTGCCGCAACGACTTGCCGAAAGAGGAAGCACGGAAGAACGAGGGACTTGGACGTCCCGACAATTGAACGCACTTGCGGCCAGGCCCTTGCTGGCTTCGTTCTTCCGCCTCGAGTAGGCTCGTACGCGGCTCCGGCGCCGAAAGTGGTCCTTGGCACCGACTTCGGTGGACGTGGGAAGTGCCGCGCAAGTACGGCGCGCCTGGCTCCACCTGTTGGCTAAAGTAGGCAGCCGGATCGGCATTTTGGTGTGCGGTGGCAAACCGTGGATGCGAAAAAAGCTTGTGCGATTTCGTGGAACAAAAAGCGGGGGTCCCCCTTTTTATGCGGAGGAGACCGACCCGCCTGCCGTGGTGAACCGCGACGCCACGGTAAAAACGGGAGAGGCTTGTCGATGGGACCGTGCATCCCGCGCTCCACGGAGGCCGGGAGGCGGCCGCCCGAGGAAATGTGTAGCCGTCGAGGCCCGCATCTGCGTGCACTCTTATCCAAATGGGTGTACCGCAGGCATTTTCTGGTTAGGCGGGCCAATGAGAGCGAGCACACAACGATACCTACGGGTCCGGCTTGGAGAACCGGCTTCGACGCCTCCCGAGTAT
>NW_027465038.1:15000-30000 GCF_043290135.1 Rhipicephalus microplus
TGACGCGGTTTTTGCCGCCCCGGCTGACGCAGTTCGGACTTAGCACTTTTCGGCTGTGCCTGGCTGGCGGCCCACTCACTCGATCGCCATGTCTGTTTGCCACAGTTTTCCCGGTGGTGCCGCACCCGGGCTCGCCCCGGCTGACGCAGTTTTCGCGCCGCCCCGGCTGACGCGGTTTCGTGCCGCCCCGGCAGACGCGGTTTTCGCGCCGCCCCGGCTGACGCGGTTTTTGCGTCGCCCCGGCTGACACGGTTCGGACTTTGCACTTTTCGGCTGTGCCTGGCTGGCGGCCCACTCACTCGATCGCCATGTCTGTTTGCCACAGTTTTCCCGGTGGTGCCGCACCCGGGCTCGCCCCGGCTGACGCAGTTTTCGCGCCGCCCCGGCTGACGCGGTTTCGTGCCGCCCCGGCAGACGCGGTTTTCGCGCCGCCCCGGCTGACGCGGTTTCGTGCCGCCCCGGCAGACGCAGTTCGGACTTAGCACTTTTCGGCTGTGCCTGGCTGGCGGCCCACTCACTCGATCGCCATGTCTGTTTGCCACAGTTTTCCCGGTGGTGCCGCACCCGGGCTCGCCCCGGCTGACGCAGTTTTCGCGCCGCCCCGGCTGACGCGGTTTCGTGCCGCCCCGGCAGACGCGGTTTTCGCGCCGCCCCGGCTGACGCGGTTTCGTGCCGCCCCGGCAGACGCAGTTCGGACTTAGCACTTTTCGGCTGTGCCTGGCTGGCGGCCCACTCACTCAATCGCCATGTCTGTTTGCCACAGTTTTCCCGGTGGTGCCGCACCCGGGCTCGCCCCGGCTGACGCAGTTTTCGCGCCGCCCCGGCTGACGCGGTTTCGTGCCGCCCCGGCAGACGCGGTTTTCGCGCCGCCCCGGCTGACGCGGTTTCGTGCCGCCCCGGCAGACGCAGTTCGGACTTAGCACTTTTCGGCTGTGCCTGGCTGGCGGCCCACTCACTCGATCGCCATGTCTGTTTGCCACAGTTTTCCCGGTGGTGCCGCACCCGGGCTCGCCCCGGCAGACGCGTTTTTTTTTTTCTTTCGCCCCGGCTGACGCAGTTTTCGCGCCGCCCCGGCTGACGCGGTTTCGTGCCGCCCCGGCAGACGCGGTTTTTTGCGCCGCCCCGGCTGACGCGGTTTTTGCCGCCCCGGCTGACGCAGTTCGGACTTAGCACTTTTCGGCTGTGCCTGGCTGGCGGCCCACTCACTCGATCGCCATGTCTGTTTGCCACAGTTTTCCCGGTGGTGCCGCACCCGGGCTCGCCCCGGCTGACGCAGTTTTCGCGCCGCCCCGGCTGACGCGGTTTCGTGCCGCCCCGGCAGACGCGGTTTTCGCGCCGCCCCGGCTGACGCGGTTTCGTGCCGCCCCGGCAGACGCAGTTCGGACTTAGCACTTTTCGGCTGTGCCTGGCTGGCGGCCCACTCACTCGATCGCCATGTCTGTTTGCCACAGTTTTCCCGGTGGTGCCGCACCCGGGCTCGCCCCGGCTGACGCAGTTTTCGCGCCGCCCCGGCTGACGCGGTTTCGTGCCGCCCCGGCAGACGCGGTTTTCGCGCCGCCCCGGCTGACGCGGTTTCGTGCCGCCCCGGCAGACGCAGTTCGGACTTAGCACTTTTCGGCTGTGCCTGGCTGGCGGCCCACTCACTCGATCGCCATGTCTGTTTGCCACAGTTTTCCCGGTGGTGCCGCACCCGGGCTCGCCCCGGCAGACGCGTTTTTTTTTTCTTTCGCCCCGGCTGACGCAGTTTTCGCGCCGCCCCGGCTGACGCGGTTTCGTGCCGCCCCGGCAGACGCGGTTTTTTTGCACCGCCCCGGCTGACGCGGTTTTTGCCGCCCCGGCTGACGCAGTTCGGACTTGGCACTTTTTGGCTGAGCCTGGCTGGTGGCCCACTCACTCGATCGCCATGTCTGTTAGCCACAGTTTTCCCGGTGGTGCCGCACCCGGGCTCGCCCCGGCTGACGCAGTTTTCGCGCCGCCCCGGCAGACGCGGTTTTCGCGCCGCCCCGGCTGACGCGGTTTTTGCCGCCCCGGCTGACGCAGTTCGGACTTGGCACTTTTTGGGCTGAGCCTGGCTGGCGGCCCACTCACTCGATCGCCATGTCTGTTTGCCACAGTCTTCCCGGTGGTGCCGCACCCGGGCTCGCCCCGGCAGACGCGTTTTTTTTTTCTTTCGCCCCGGCAGACGTGGTTCCCCCCCCCCCCCTTTTCGCTCGCCCCGGCTGACGAGGTTTTCGCGCCGCCCCGGCTGACGCAGTTTTCGCGCCGCCCCGGCTGACGCGGTTTCGTGCCGCCCCGGCTGACGCGGTTTTCGCGCCGCCCCGGCTGACGCGGTTTTTGCGTCGCCCCGGCTGACACGGTTCGGACTTTGCACTTTTCGGCTGTGCCTGGCTGGCGGCCCACTCACTCGATCGCCATGTCTGTTTGCCACAGTTTTCCCGGTGGTGCCGCACCCGGGCTCGCCCCGGCTGACGCAGTTTTCGCGCCGCCCCGGCTGACGCGGTTTCGTGCCGCCCCGGCAGACGCGGTTTTCGCGCCGCCCCGGCTGACACGGTTTCGTGCCGCCCCGGCAGACGCAGTTCGGACTTAGCACTTTTCGGCTGTGCCTGGCTGGCGGCCCACTCACTCGATCGCCATGTCTGTTTGCCACAGTTTTCCCGGTGGTGCCGCACCCGGGCTCGCCCCGGCTGACGCAGTTTTCGCGCCGCCCCGGCTGACGCGGTTTCGTGCCGCCCCGGCAGACGCGGTTTTCGCGCCGCCCCGGCTGACGCGGTTTCGTGCCGCCCCGGCAGACGCAGTTCGGACTTAGCACTTTTCGGCTGTGCCTGGCTGGCGGCCCACTCACTCGATCGCCATGTCTGTTTGCCACAGTTTTCCCGGTGGTGCCGCACCCGGGCTCGCCCCGGCAGACGCGTTTTTTTTTTTTTTCTTTCGCCCCGGCTGACGCAGTTTTCGCGCCGCCCCGGCTGACGCGGTTTCGTGCCGCCCCGGCAGACGCGGTTTTTTGCGCCGCCCCGGCTGACGCGGTTTTTGCCGCCCCGGCTGACGCAGTTCGGACTTAGCACTTTTCGGCTGTGCCTGGCTGGCGGCCCACTCACTCGATCGCCATGTCTGTTTGCCACAGTTTTCCCGGTGGTGCCGCACCCGGGCTCGCCCCGGCTGACGCAGTTTTCGCGCCGCCCCGGCTGACGCGGTTTCGTGCCGCCCCGGCAGACGCGGTTTTCGCGCCGCCCCGGCTGACGCGGTTTCGTGCCGCCCCGGCAGACGCAGTTCGGACTTAGCACTTTTCGGCTGTGCCTGGCTGGCGGCCCACTCACTCGATCGCCATGTCTGTTTGCCACAGTTTTCCCGGTGGTGCCGCACCCGGGCTCGCCCCGGCTGACGCAGTTTTCGCGCCGCCCCGGCTGACGCGGTTTCGTGCCGCCCCGGCAGACGCGGTTTTCGCGCCGCCCCGGCTGACGCGGTTTCGTGCCGCCCCGGCAGACGCAGTTCGGACTTAGCACTTTTCGGCTGTGCCTGGCTGGCGGCCCACTCACTCGATCGCCATGTCTGTTTGCCACAGTTTTCCCGGTGGTGCCGCACCCGGGCTCGCCCCGGCAGACGCGTTTTTTTTTTTCTTTCGCCCCGGCTGACGCAGTTTTCGCGCCGCCCCGGCTGACGCGGTTTCGTGCCGCCCCGGCAGACGCGGTTTTTTTGCACCGCCCCGGCTGACGCGGTTTTTGCCGCCCCGGCTGACGCAGTTCGGACTTGGCACTTTTTGGCTGAGCCTGGCTGGTGGCCCACTCACTCGATCGCCATGTCTGTTAGCCACAGTTTTCCCGGTGGTGCCGCACCCGGGCTCGCCCCGGCTGACGCAGTTTTCGCGCCGCCCCGGCAGACGCGGTTTTCGCGCCGCCCCGGCTGACGCGGTTTTTGCCGCCCCGGCTGACGCAGTTCGGACTTGGCACTTTTTGGGCTGAGCCTGGCTGGCGGCCCACTCACTCGATCGCCATGTCTGTTTGCCACAGTCTTCCCGGTGGTGCCGCACCCGGGCTCGCCCCGGCAGACGCGTTTTTTTTTTCTTTCGCCCCGGCAGACGTGGTTCCCCCCCCCCCCCCTTTTCGCTCGCCCCGGCTGACGAGGTTTTCGCGCCGCCCCGGCTGACGCAGTTTTCGCGCCGCCCCGGCTGACGCGGTTTCGTGCCGCCCCGGCTGACGCGGTTTTCGCGCCGCCCCGGCTGACGCGGTTTTTGCGTCGCCCCGGCTGACACGGTTCGGACTTTGCACTTTTCGGCTGTGCCTGGCTGGCGGCCCACTCACTCGATCGCCATGTCTGTTTGCCACAGTTTTCCCGGTGGTGCCGCACCCGGGCTCGCCCCGGCTGACGCAGTTTTCGCGCCGCCCCGGCTGACGCGGTTTCGTGCCGCCCCGGCAGACGCGGTTTTCGCGCCGCCCCGGCTGACGCGGTTTCGTGCCGCCCCGGCAGACGCAGTTCGGACTTAGCACTTTTCGGCTGTGCCTGGCTGGCGGCCCACTCACTCGATCGCCATGTCTGTTTGCCACAGTTTTCCCGGTGGTGCCGCACCCGGGCTCGCCCCGGCTGACGCAGTTTTCGCGCCGCCCCGGCTGACGCGGTTTCGTGCCGCCCCGGCAGACGCGGTTTTCGCGCCGCCCCGGCTGACGCGGTTTCGTGCCGCCCCGGCAGACGCAGTTCGGACTTAGCACTTTTCGGCTGTGCCTGGCTGGCGGCCCACTCACTCGATCGCCATGTCTGTTTGCCACAGTTTTCCCGGTGGTGCCGCACCCGGGCTCGCCCCGGCAGACGCGTTTTTTTTTTTTTCTTTCGCCCCGGCTGACGCAGTTTTCGCGCCGCCCCGGCTGACGCGGTTTCGTGCCGCCCCGGCAGACGCGGTTTTTTGCGCCGCCCCGGCTGACGCGGTTTTTGCCGCCCCGGCTGACGCAGTTCGGACTTAGCACTTTTCGGCTGTGCCTGGCTGGCGGCCCACTCACTCGATCGCCATGTCTGTTTGCCACAGTTTTCCCGGTGGTGCCGCACCCGGGCTCGCCCCGGCTGACGCAGTTTTCGCGCCGCCCCGGCTGACGCGGTTTCGTGCCGCCCCGGCAGACGCGGTTTTCGCGCCGCCCCGGCTGACGCGGTTTCGTGCCGCCCCGGCAGACGCAGTTCGGACTTAGCACTTTTCGGCTGTGCCTGGCTGGCGGCCCACTCACTCGATCGCCATGTCTGTTTGCCACAGTTTTCCCGGTGGTGCCGCACCCGGGCTCGCCCCGGCTGACGCAGTTTTCGCGCCGCCCCGGCTGACGCGGTTTCGTGCCGCCCCGGCAGACGCGGTTTTCGCGCCGCCCCGGCTGACGCGGTTTCGTGCCGCCCCGGCAGACGCAGTTCGGACTTAGCACTTTTCGGCTGTGCCTGGCTGGCGGCCCACTCACTCGATCGCCATGTCTGTTTGCCACAGTTTTCCCGGTGGTGCCGCACCCGGGCTCGCCCCGGCAGACGCAGTTTTCGCGCCGCCCCGGCAGACGCGGTTTTCGCGCCGCCCCGGCTGACGCGGTTTTTGCCGCCCCGGCTGACGCAGTTCGGACTTGGCACTTTTTGGGCTGAGCCTGGCTGGCGGCCCACTCACTCGATCGCCATGTCTGTTTGCCACAGTCTTCCCGGTGGTGCCGCACCCGGGCTCGCCCCGGCAGACGCGTTTTTTTTTCTTTCGCCCCGGCAGACGTGGTTCCCCCCCCCCCTTTTCGCTCGCCCCGGCTGACGAGGTTTTCGCGCCGCCCCGGCTGACGCAGTTTTCGCGCCGCCCCGGCTGACGCGGTTTCGTGCCGCCCCGGCTGACGCGGTTTTCGCGCCGCCCCGGCTGACGCGGTTTTTGCGTCGCCCCGGCTGACACGGTTCGGACTTTGCACTTTTCGGCTGTGCCTGGCTGGCGGCCCACTCACTCGATCGCCATGTCTGTTTGCCACAGTTTTCCCGGTGGTGCCGCACCCGGGCTTGCCCCGGCAGACGCGTTTTTTTTTTTTCTTTTCGCCCCGGCTGACGCAGTTTTCGCCCCGCCCCGGCTGACGCGGTTTCGTGCCGCCCCGGCAGACGCGGTTTTTTGCGCCGCCCCGGCTGACGCGGTTTTTGCCGCCCCGGCTGACGCAGTTCGGACTTTGCACTTTTTGGCTGAGCCTGGCTGGCGGCCCACTCACTCGATCGCCATGTCTGTTTGCCACAGTTTTCCCGGTGGTGCCGCACCCGGGCTCGCCCCGGCAGACGCGTTTTTTTTTTCCTTCGCCCCGGCAGACGTGGTTCCCCCCCCCCCCCTCCGTCTTTCTTTTTGTTTTTTTTTTCGCCGCGGCTGAAGTGGATTTTTCGGTGCCTCGACGCCCCGGTAGTCGCGGTTTTTCCGTTTCCGCACGGCCCCGGCTGACGCTGCTCGGTCACAGTCGCCTTTTGTGAGGATTGCAGACTTCTTGAGCGCGGGTGTTTTTTTTTTGTTGTTGTTGTTGTTTTATTACGCATTCGCTCCAGCAGACGCTGTTTAGACTTTTTGTTTCCTCTTTTATCCTGCGACGAGGTGACGAGGTTTATTCGGTGCCCCGCCGCCCCGGCTGAAGTGATTTTTCCTGTCCCGTGCCGCCCCGGCTGACGCGGTTGGGACTTCGCGTTTGTTCGGCCGCCACGGGTTTTGGCGCACTCGCTCGGTTGCTTGTTGTTGCCACTTGTTGCGAACCCAGGTTTCTTGAGCGAGCGCGGGCGTTTTTTCTTCCTTTCTTTCTTTGTTCTATGTGTTAGCGAATCGGCCTTTAATATCACACGAGGACTCACAACCAACAATTTTCAGTTTGAAGTGTAAAAAATCTGCAGGTGTTGACGTAACTGACTTGCCCCGTACCCTTGAGTACATCCATGAAGTTCTCGTAGTACTACTAAATCGCATTATTCCAAGTGGAGAAATTCCCATAAACTTGCAAACCTCTACACGAAAATCGGTGCGCGTGATAAAGTTGAAAATTATCGTCCGATATCAAATGTGCCTTCTATAACACAAATTCTAGGAAAAAAAAAAAAAACACTTGTTCGCCGTTCTCTGCGCCGTGACTGGCAGCACTCCGGCGAAGCGAAACGGGGTCGATTCGAGCACGATATCGGCGTCTTTCGACGTGCTCGCCGGCGACCGTCGCACGAGTACGTCGCACGAGCGCGTCTGCCGGGGCGCCGTTTGCGAAGCCGACGCAAAAGTGGGAACCGCCGCTCGGATGATCGCCGCTTTCGGCAGAGTGAGTGTTGGCACTCCGGGGAAGCGAAACAGCGTGAATGCGCCCACGAAATCGGCGTATTTTGAAGTGCCCGCCGGCGACCGTCGCACGAGTACGGTAAACCGCGTCAGCCGGGGCGTAGTTCGGGACGCCGACGAAAAAGTGGGAAGCGCAACTCGGATCTTCGCCGTTTTTGCAGGAGTGAGTGGCGGCCCTCCTGCGAGACCAAGAAGCATCGATTCGTGCACGAATTCGGCGCCTTTCGACGTGATCGCCGGCGACCGTCGCTCGAGTAGGGCAAACCGCGTCTGCCGGGGCGGGCTTCGGGACGCCGATGCGAAAGTGGGAAACGCTGCTCGGATGTTCGCCGTTTTTGGCCGAGTGAGTGCTGGCACTCGGGCGAAGCCAAACGGGGCCGATTACGGCACGATATCGGCGTCTTTCGACGTGCCCGGCGGCGACCGTCGCACGAGTACGGTAAACCGCGTCAGCCCGGGCGGAGTTCGGGACGCCGATGCGAAAGTGGAGAACGCCGCTCGGATCTTCGCCGTTTTTGGAGGAGTGAGTGGCGGCACTCCGGAGAAGCCAAGGAGCGCCAATTAGCGCACGATATCGGCGTCTTTCGACGCGCTCGCCGGCGACCGTCGAACGAGTAGGGCAAACCGCGTCTGCCGGGGCGGGGTTTACGACGCCGACGCAAAAGTGGGAACCGCCGCTCGGATGTTGGCCGTTTTTGGCAGAGTGAGTGCTGGCACACCGGCGACGCGAAAGAGCGCGAAAGCGCCCACGAAAGTGGCGTATTTGGACGTGCTTGACGGCGACCGCTGCAGGAGTACGAAAAACCACGTCAGCCGGGGCGAGCGACCCACGGCGGTCTGGGTGCTTATCGCTGCTATTATAGGGGCACCCCGGCAGACGCAGAAAAAAAAAATTTTTTTTCGACCTTCTTTTTTGCTGGTCGAGCTCGGGTAACCCAGGTCGCAATGGGAGCCGCGCACGAAAGCGGCGTCGCGAGACGCGTTCGCGGTCGCTAGTCGCACGAGCTCGGCAACCGCGTCAGCCGGCGCGGAGTTCGGGATGCCGACGGCTAAGTGGGTACCGCTGCTCGGATGTTCGCCGTTTTTGGCCGAGTGAGTGCTGGCACTCCGGCGAAGCGAAACGGGGCCGATTCGGGCACGATATCGGCGTATTTCGACGTGCTCGCCGGCGACCGTCGCACGAGTACGGCAAAGCGCGTCTGCCGGGGCGAGGTTTGCGATGCCGACGAAAAAGTGGGAAGCGCCGCTCGGATCTTCGCCGTTTTTGCAGGAGTGAGTGGCGGCCCTCCTGCGAGACCAAGAAGCATCGACTCGCGCACGATATCGGTGTCTTTCGACGTGCCCGCCGGCCACCGCCGCACGAGTACGGCAAACCGCGTATGCCGGGGCGGGGTTGGCGACGCCGACGCAAAAGTGGGAACCGCCACTAGGATGTTCGCCGTTTTTGGCAGAGTGAGTGCTGGCACACCGGCGACGCGAAAGAGCGCGAAAGCGCCCACGAAAGTGGCGTATTTGGACGTGCTTGACGGCGACCGCTGCAGGAGTACGAAAAACCACGTCAGCCGGGGCGAGCGACCCACGGCGGTCTGGGTGCTTATCGCTGCTATTATAGGGGCACCCCGGCAGACGCAGAAAAAAAAAATTTTTTTTCGACCTTCTTTTTTGCTGGTCGAGCTCGGGTAACCCAGGTCGCAATGGGAGCCGCGCACGAAAGCGGCGTCGCGAGACGCGTTCGCGGTCGCTAGTCGCACGAGCTCGGCAACCGCGTCAGCCGGCGCGGAGTTCGGGATGCCGACGGCTAAGTGGGTACCGCTGCTCGGATGTTCGCCGTTTTTGGCCGAGTGAGTGCTGGCACTCCGGCGAAGCGAAACGGGGCCGATTCGGGCACGATATCGGCGTATTTCGACGTGCTCGCCGGCGACCGTCGCACGAGTACGGCAAAGCGCGTCTGCCGGGGCGAGGTTTGCGATGCCGACGAAAAAGTGGGAAGCGCCGCTCGGATCTTCGCCGTTTTTGCAGGAGTGAGTGGCGGCCCTCCTGCGAGACCAAGAAGCATCGACTCGCGCACGATATCGGTGTCTTTCGACGTGCCCGCCGGCCACCGCCGCACGAGTACGGCAAACCGCGTATGCCGGGGCGGGGTTGGCGACGCCGACGCAAAAGTGGGAACCGCCACTAGGATGTTCGCCGTTTTTGGCAGAGTGAGTGCTGGCACTCCGGCGAAGCGAAAGAGCGCGAATGCGCCCACGAAAGTGGCGTGTTTGGACGTGCTTGACGACGACCACCGCAGGAAAACGAAAAACCACGTCAGCCGGGGCGAGCGACCCATGGCGGTCTGGGTGCTTATCGCTGCTATTATAGGGGCACCCCGGCAGACGCAAAAAAAAAAAAAATTTTTTTTCGACATTCTTTCTTGCTCGTCGACCTCGGGTGACCCAGGTCGCAGTGGGAGCCGCGCACGAAAGCGGCGTCGCGAGACGGCTTCGCGGTCGCTAGTCGCACGAGCTCGGCAACCGCGTCTGCCGGGGCGGAGTTCGGGACGCCGACGGCTAAGTGGGAACCGCCGCTCGGATGTTCGCCGTTTGTGGCCGAGTGAGTGCTGGCACTCCGGCGAAGCCAAACGGGGCCGATTCCGGCACGATATCGGCGTCTTTCTACGTGCTCGCCGGCGACCGTCGCACGAGTACGGCAAAGTGCGTCTGCCGGGGCGGGGTTTGCGACGCGTACGCAATAGTGAGAACCGTCGCTCGGATGTTCGTCGTCTTTCGCCGAGCCAGTGCTGGCACTCCGGCGAAGCCGAACGGAGCCGATTCGGGCACGATATCGGCGTCTTTCCACGTGCTCGCCGGCGACCGTCGCACGAGTACGGTAAACCGCGTCAGCCGGGGCGGAGTTCGGGACGCCGATGCGAAAGTGGGAAGCGCCGCTCGGATCTTCGCCGTTTTTGGAGGAGTCAGTGGCGGCACTCCGGTGAAGCCAAGGTGCGCCAATTCGCGCACGATATCGGCGTCTTTCGACGTGCCCGCCGGCCACCGTCGCACGAGTACGGCAAACCTCGTCTGCCGGGGCGGGGTTTGCGACGCCGACGCAAAAGTGGGAACCGCCGCTCGGATGTTCGCCGTTTTTGGCAGAGTGAGTGCTGGCACTCCGGCGAAGCGAAAGAGCGTGAATGCGCCCACGAAAGTAGCGTATTTGGACGTGCTTGACGGCGACCGCCGCAGGAGTACGAAAAACCACGTCAGCCGGGGCGAGCGACCCACGGCGGTCTGGGTGCTTATCGCTGCTATTATAGGGGCACCCCGGCAGACGCAGAAAGAAAAAAAAAAAAAAAATGGGGACATGGCGTGCGTCACCGTGCGGCTTCGCAGCGTTGCCGAAGTCGCCGAGCCCTTCGACTGAGCCGAACGGCGGACAGGGAACGTTGGTCGGCCGTTCTAACCTGTCGGTGCCACGCCGAGACGTCGTTAAGGAAAACCGCGTCGTGGGCCTCTACGACGCCGTCGAGTCGTTGTACGTTTGGTGTCCAGCGTGTCGGCGGCGAGTAGCGGACACGTCGTTCACGACTTCGGTCTTTCGCAGTCGACGCGAACTTGCGGAGAGTCGTGGTGCCTCACGTTTTCGGCAGAAACCGCGGCGGAATTTTCCCGTGCGTGCGCGCACGACCTCGGTGCTGTGCCGTCAGCGTAGTGTTGCACAAACTCGTGGCCTACCCAAGGTGCGGTACGTTTGCGGCCGTATCCTCGGTGGGAATTTCGTGAGTAGGGTCGCAAATTCTACGACCTCGGCGGGTTTGAGAGCGACGTAGACTTGTGGCACGCTCAACGTGCCACACGTTTCGGGGCACACCCGCGGTGAAATTTTCTCGAGTACGCTCGTATTAGTGCCCAAGGAGGTCTGGGTACTTATCGCTGCTATTATGTGGGGGTTCTCGTGAGCGGCGTACGCGAAAGCGACCGGGTGTCTGATATGCGGCGGGCTTCGGCCTCGTCAAGCGTGTCCTCGGGTCTGCTCCAGGGGAATCCACGGCAGTCGTCTGCAGCCTCATCCGCTTGATGCGTTAGGGGCTGGTTGTCGGACGGTGCCGTTTTACCACGATATCGAGGTGTGTTCCGTGTCGTCCTCGGGCGATTCAGATGCGAAAGCGCCGAAGACGCGGGCGTGACCCGTCGTCTGGCGGCTTTGCAGTCTCGGCTCCGTTGCTAGTTCCGGCCGGTCCACCGACAGTGCAGCGGGCTTGGGCAACCCGCACGGCGCGACCGAGTCGATGCAACGAAAAAGAGCGAGCATGAACGTGCTTCTTGCCGCACGGCTCCCACTCGTCTTTCGGGAAGGTTGTGCCGTAGCGAGCTCGAACGCCGTCATCTCGGAGTGCAAAATAAGCGTGTTGGGGCGCCTGAAGGTGGCCTCCGCCGCACACAGACTGCGTCCGGCCCGCCGAAGGCGAGGACGGACGCGCAGTCGAACGATTACCTGGTTGATCCTGCCAGTAATCATATGCTTGTCTCAAAGATTAAGCCATGCATGTCTAAGTACATGCCGAAATAAGGCGAAACCGCGAATGGCTCATTAAATCAGTTATGGTTCCTTAGATCGTTTCTTCCTACTTGGATAACTGTGGCAATTCTAGAGCTAATACATGCAGTGAGCCTGGAGCCCTTTGGGTAACGGGTGCTTTTATTAGACCAAGATCGATCGGGTTTCGGCCCGTATTGTGTGGTGACTCTGGATAACTTTGTGCTGATCGCATGGCCACGAGCCGGCGACGTTTCTTTCAAGTGTCTGCCTTATCAACTTTCGATGGTAGGTTACTTGCTTACCATGGTTGTTACGGGTAACGGAGAATCAGGGTTCGATTCCGGAGAGGGAGCCTGAGAAACGGCTACCACATCCAAGGAAGGCAGCAGGCGCGCAAATTACCCACTCCCGGCACGGGGAGGTAGTGACGAAAAATAACAATACGGGACTCTTTTGAGGCCCCGTAATTGAAATGAGTACACTCTAAATCCTTTAACGAGGATCAATTGGAGGGCAAGTCTGGTGCCAGCAGCCGCGGTAATTCCAGCTCCAATAGCGTATACTAAAGCTGCTGCGGTTAAAAAGCTCGTAGTTGGATCTCAGTTCCAGACGAGTAGTGCATCTACCCGATGCGACGGCTCGGACTGAACATCATGCCGGTTCTTTCTTGGTGCACTTCATTGTGTGCCTCGAGATGGCCGGTGCTTTTACTTTGAAAAAATTAGAGTGCTCAACGCAGGCGAGTCGCCTGAATAAACTTGCATGGAATAATAGAACAAGACCTCGTTTCTGTTCTGTTGGTTTTTGGAATACGAGGTAATGATTAAGAGGGACGGACGGGGGCATTCGTATTGCGGCGCTAGAGGTGAAATTCTTGGACCGTCGCAAGACGAACTACTGCGAAAGCATTTGCCAAGAATGTTTTCATTGATCAAGAACGAAAGTCAGAGGTTCGAAGGCGATCAGATACCGCCCTAGTTCTGACCATAAACGATGCCAACCAGCGATCCGCCTGAGTTACTCAAATGACTCGGCGGGCAGCTTCCGGGAAACCAAAGTATTTGGGTTCCGGGGGAAGTATGGTTGCAAAGCTGAAACTTAAAGGAATTGACGGAAGGGCACCACCAGGAGTGGAGCCTGCGGCTTAATTTGACTCAACACGGGAAAACTTACCCGGCCCGGACACTGGGAGGATTGACAGATTGAGAGCTCTTTCTTGATTCGGTGGATGGTGGTGCATGGCCGTTCTTAGTTGGTGGAGCGATTTGTCTGGTTAATTCCGATAACGAACGAGACTCTAGCCTATTAAATAGGTGCGGGGTTCCCAGCACCTTACAACCTTCTTAGAGGGACAAGCGGCTCCTAGCCGCACGAAACAGAGCAATAACAGGTCTGTGATGCCCTTAGATGTCCGGGGCCGCACGCGCGCTACACTGAAGGAAGCAGCGTGTCTTTATCCCTGTCTGAAAAGACTGGGTAACCCGTGGAACTTCTTTCGTGATTGGGATAGGGGCTTGCAATTGTTCCCCTTGAACGAGGAATTCCCAGTAAGCGCGAGTCATAAGCTCGCGTTGATTACGTCCCTGCCCTTTGTACACACCGCCCGTCGCTACTACCGATTGAATGATTTAGTGAGGTCTTCGGACCGATGTCCGGCGCGGCCTTTCGGTTGCGCCGGTCTGTTGGAAAGATGACCAAACTTGATCATTTAGAGGAAGTAAAAGTCGTAACAAGGTTTCCGTAGGTGAACCTGCGGAAGGATCATTAACGGATTGTGAAGGGTGAGCGCCTCAGCTGCGTCTGCGCCCGACACTTTCTGCCGCTGACCCCGTTTGGACGCGGGGTCGGCTTTTCCCCACGGGGCTGCCTGAATGTGGAGCGGCACCCCGTGACAAATTGTTGCGCCCAGCGGACGCCAACACCGCGACCTTGGACGGTCGGCCAGGTGGCGGACGCGGGTACAAACGGCGCAACGCACTCATAGGTCGGCTTTCGACCCGCCACTGCACCGTGGCTCGAAGCGCTCGAAATGCGCGACCCGACCGCTGCGGGACCGCCTAGTACTGTAAACAGGAGCGGCGGAGCGCGAACGGCGAGTCGTAGTTACGTCGGTAGAAGGCGAGGCTGCGCGTTCCCGAAACGCCAGCCGAGTGCCCTCCCGACCGTTCGAGCGTGCAAGAACGAGACCCGACAATCGCGCGGCGACTGCCAAGTACGAGAGGAACGGCACAAGCGTCGGCGGTCGGTCAAGGAACTGGCGATGTGACGGGTCCGCTGTGCACCAGTGCATACCGTCCCGCCGTCCGCGGCAAGCGCCTCCGCGTCCTCGGGTGACGGAGGCTGCCGGTCGGTTCTTGCAGGCGAGGGATCTCGCTGGCACCGGTTCGCGTTGACGCGCGGCCGGTCATGGCACGGCGATGCGACGGCCGAGGTGCGCAGTACTCGATGGAGGAACCGCACGCTCCGATGACCGTCCCGCCCTCCGCGGCGTATGCGTACCGACCGTAATGGTTGCAGCAGCGCCGGCCGGCTTTTGAATTCGCCACACGAAACACGGTGCGAGATCGCGGTTAGGGGAGCGTCGACGTTGCCAGGCGTTTTGCTTGCTGCCGAGGGAAAGGCGGCACGGCCACGTCGCGCTCGTCGCGATTAGCGGGTCTGCGCGCTTTGGGAAGGTGCCGCAACGACTTGCCGAAAGAGGAAGCACGGAAGAACGAGGGACTTGGACGTCCCGACAATTGAACGCACTTGCGGCCAGGCCCTTGCTGGCTTCGTTCTTCCGCCTCGAGTAGGCTCGTACGCGGCTCCGGCGCCGAAAGTGGTCCTTGGCACCGACTTCGGTGGACGTGGGAAGTGCCGCGCAAGTACGGCGCGCCTGGCTCCACCTGTTGGCTAAAGTAGGCAGCCGGATCGGCATTTTGGTGTGCGGTGGCAAACCGTGGATGCGAAAAAAGCTTGTGCGATTTCGTGGAACAAAAAGCGGGGGTCCCCCTTTTTATGCGGAGGAGACCGACCCGCCTGCCGTGGTGAACCGCGACGCCACGGTAAAAACGGGAGAGGCTTGTCGATGGGACCGTGCATCCCGCGCTCCACGGAGGCCGGGAGGCGGCCGCCCGAGGAAATGTGTAGCCGTCGAGGCCCGCATCTGCGTGCACTCTTATCCAAATGGGTGTACCGCAGGCATTTTCTGGTTAGGCGGGCCAATGAGAGCGAGC
>NW_027465038.1:35000-47500 GCF_043290135.1 Rhipicephalus microplus
AGCAACTGGATTAAACCAAATTTGGCGGAACTAGGAAATTCTTGCTGAAAACGCTCGGAACCAAGTCCTGGTGCCACAGAACAGCAGAATTATTCTTCTCAGTTCAAGAGGGCCACAAAAGAACAAGGAATTTCAACTTTCCTGACCATTTTCTACAGTTAGACAAAAACAGCAAATCCGAGGCTGGTTTCGGTTCTTTTCTGGAGCCGGCAGTTCTGGAAGTGCTTGAAGACTGGATACACGCTTTTGCTAGTAGTTCTGGGGCGAAACGACAGGAAATTGACATTTTCCGACTGTTCTGAGTTCGGATTCCCGTCAAAATGAGAGGCGGCCATCTTTGATTGAACACTTCACGCCAAAGGTAGAATAACTCCGGAACGAATCCCCGTAGAGAGACAAAACTGGTATCTATCTGTTTAGCGGAAAACGCCAACAGAGACAGGAAAAGTGCGGCGCCTCTACGCTGCCAAGAACACCTAAAACCGGCAACCTCTACTACCAAGGTTGAGGAACATCTCTGGCGATACCAGAACAAGTTAAAAAGGAGTAACTTTCTTCCAGACGGCAAACAACGGCTTCGAAGGCACAAACCCTTCTCTTGGAACACAGCGTGGAGATTAGGAGAAGATGTTGAAACCCAAGGGGATGAGAACGGAAACCCAGAAACAAGGACTGGAGGGAAGAGGACCTCTACAAACGGCAAACCCAGCAGTGGGGCCTACGTCAAAGGTCCTAAAAAACACAGGAAGCAATGACGACTCTGCAATTACAGACCCCACGCAAGGGGCGAAGACAGACAAGATACAGAAGAAGAAGACCAAGAGGGTGGAACAAAAACAAGTGACCAACAAAGAAGAGAAGGCAAAGAAAGAAGAACCACAAGGAGCGATGCCCGCCAAAGCTTCTCTTGAAACAGATTGGTGGAGCCCAACCGAGAATGACCAGGTAGAGGGAGGCAGCCGAGGAACCGAAACCGAAGAAGCTGAAGGAGGAGAGGTCCACCCTCAAACACAAACGGCTGCTAACGAAGGAGCGCTAGACAACTGGGACGAAGACAGAAATTCACAATCGTCACTCCCAACCAGCCGCGGAGAAAAGGGTACAGTTTTGTCTAGACTTTCCAAAGCAGACAAGAACACTATGAGGGCTCTCATTAAAATCTCTACATTGACGGGCGGCGACGAGGCGGTAGCCCAGCAGATTGAAGCGATAATCTCCGAACAAGCTAAATTGAAAAACCTGTTAATGGAACAGGCCCAACAGATTGCGTTCCAAAAAGGCAGGATCGAAGAATTGGAGAAAAGAAGACAAGAAGAACCACTCGAACAAAGGGAAGAGCCAACACAGAGCAACACTCCCGCAACCGAGAGCCGATCAACCTATGCTCTGGTGGTATCTTCCGGAACAATGGAGAAAAAAGAGGTCGCATCGCTTCTGAGGCAGCGGGTGGATCCCCTCGACCTGGGAATCCAAGAAGCAACAATTCGGCCAGGGAGAGAGGGAATTGTCGTGATGACGAAGTCAAAAGAAGACTCAGCTAAGATTCTCCAGTTCATTCAGAAGGACAGAGAACTGAGAAATGTTGAAGCCAAGCTCCCAAAGGAGAACAGGATCCATAAGAAAATAATTGGACTCGAGGATGAAATTGACGAGGTCAATCTCCCAGCCCGAATCGTCAGGCAAAACCGTTTGGTGTGCTCGCCAGAAGACATAACAATAAAGAAGACATGGCCGGGCAAGAGAGGCAAGACAGTGATTCTTGCCCTAAATCGAAGTGCAAACAAAGCAATCGGAAGCCGAACTGCACTGAACATCGGCTGGTCACGATGCCCGATCTTTGACGACATCTTTTGGCCCAGATGCACAAGATGCGCCATGCACGGCCACATTGCTCCCGATTGCGATGGCCCCCAGCGCTGCATTAACTGTGGCCAACGAGGTCACTACCAAAGAGAATGTGAAGCAGAATCGCACTGCAACATCTGCGAGACTGAGGGTCGCACGGAGACAGATCATTCTATGATGTCCAGGGAATGCCCGGTATACATAACAAAGGTACAGGCCGAGAAAGGCAAAATTCTAGCTAGACTAAACTAAGAGTACCCAACACACAGGCACAATGGCGAATAGCACTGAAATACAAATAATACAGGTAAATTTAGGCAGGGCATTTAAGGCAAATCAGTCACTAAACAATTTTCAACAAGAAGAAGAATTCGACATATCCGTACTCCAAGAACCATATTCGCTCAACAACAAAATCATAGGGTTTCCGATAAAGCATAAAGTTATAGCCAACAACAAAGACCCGAAGACAGCCATCATAATACACAAAGAAAATATAACCGCTTTCCCAATTATTATAGAACAAAAACTAATAGCAGTCAAGATAAATAAAGGTGAAAGAGAATTGGTAATTATCAACTGCTACTGTCCTCCGAATGAAAACGTCGAGCTGGCAATGTCAGCAATAGGAAACATTTTACAGAAATTTATAGACATTAACACGATAATAATGGGTGACTTCAACTCAAAACATCAAATTTGGGGAAGCACGGAGACGGATGAGAAAGGTGAAAAAGTATTAGAATTCACAGTATTACACAACCTGACATTATTAAATGCCAAAGAATCACCTCCGACATTTAAAACAAGTAGGGCGAGGGGTTGGATTGACCTCACCATATGTGACGCAAACCTAAACCAGGATATTAAAAGCTGGGAAGTACTTAAAACCTATAATCACAGCGATCACAGATACATTAAAGTTGTTATTAAAAATGAAGAACTTCCAGAGGAATATGGCCTAACGTTAAAAGGGCAAACAAAAGTCATGGAAAAGTTGCAAATTGATCCCTGGTTTGAGGAAGTCCAGGGGAAAATAAACACGAAGGAAAGTATTGAAGAAATAGTGAATACGCTACACGAGAAAATCGAGAAACTTAAGAAGGAATTCAGTAAAAAGAAAAAACCTTCTAAACAAAAACCGAATACTTGGTGGTCAAGAGACCTAGAAATTGAAAGGAAGAGAGTCAGAGCACTACGAAGGAGGTATCAAAAGGCGAAAGGGGATATCAGAGAACAATACAAAAAGGAATACTATAAAGAACATGACACGTATAACAACATGATAGAACAGGCTAAAAACAACAGTTGGAAAACTCTATGTACTAAGGCTACGAAAAATCCATTCATCCTACCGTATAAAATTGCACGAAATAAGATGAAAACCAAGGTTATGTTTAGAAGCATCACAAAAGAAAATGGAGAAGTCACAAAGACTCTTCAGGAAACAATAGAACACATTCTAGGAAATTTATACCCTAACTGCATGGAAAATGACGAGCCAGGACACAGTCAAATACAATCAAGCAACGACACAATAAACAATAACAAACAGGGAGGAAATTGGACATCGGGAGCAGAAATGAGAGAAAGAAATTTACCCAGTGATGACCTCCCATTTACAGAGATTGAAGTAACGCAGATAGTAAAAAATCTGAGGAAAGATGTAACCCCCGGACCAGACAACCTAAAAACTAACCTCATACAAGTGATGTATGAAAGGCATAAGACTTTCTTTGTCAATCTTTTTAATGCATGCTTAAAGCACGGACATTTTCCTCAAAGATGGAAAGAATCTAAAATTATATTGATTCCAAAAGGGAACGGAGAGGACAAATCCGAGGAAAACAAATATCGCCCAATAGCTATTAACTCGATTTTGGGAAAAATATTAGAAAAGCTCATAAAAGATAGAATCTATTATTTCTTGTTTAAAAATCACCATTTTAACAAAAAACAATTTGGATTTACCCATGGGACATCAACAACCACGGCATTGGAAGAAATAATCAAACGAATAAACCAAGCGAAAATTGATAAGCTAAACAGCATGCTAATAGCACTAGATATTAAAAACGCATTCAATTCTATAAAACCCGAAGTAGTTATTCAGAAATTAGAAGAATATAAGTGTCCCAACAACCTAATAAAACTGGCGGACAATATTCTACGGAACAGGAAAATAATCTATGAAACAGATGGAGTAAAAATTAAGAAAACACTAACTTCAGGTTCCCCACAGGGGTCACCTTTAAGCCCACTCTGTTGGAATATAACAATAGGCGACCTATTAGAAACTCAGCTTCAAGAAGGAGTACACATCCAAGCCTTTGCGGACGACGTGGTGTTACACATAAAGTTCCGCTCAAGAAAAGAGGTGGAGGAAAAAGCTACGAAGGCACTAACACTAATAAATCAGTGGGCACATCAAAAAGGAATAACCCTGAATAAGGAAAAATCGGAATATATGATAATCGGAAAGCAGTACATTAGCCATCAACCCCAAATAAAAATCGGACAGGATAAAATCAAAATGGTTAACGAAATGAAAATTCTAGGGGTGGTCTTGGACACAAAACTAACATTCCTCCCACATCTAAAATACTTAAAAAGAAAAGTAGACGAAGTCACGTATAATTTAAGTCGTACAATAAAAGACGACAAACATACAAATAGAAACACACTACAGTTAATATATAAAAGGGGTATAGAACGAATGGTTACATACGCCTCCCCAGCATGGTATAGCCGAAAAACCATTTTTATTAAAAAACTGAAATCAATCCAAAGATTACCTTTATTATTAATAACTAAATCATTCAAAACAACATCAAATCTTTCACTCAACATATTAGCAAACATTCCACCTCTCCATTTGACAATCGAAAAAGAAAACGAATTACACTACATACTTAAGAAAGGAAAGAACTTCACATGGCAACAGAAAGTATACACCGAAAACGAAATAATGAAGAAACACGACCAATGGCAAGATCATCCAGCAAATAAAGTTAGCATACCCTTTGGAACAACAGAGGAAGAAGCAGACTTCAAAATATACACAGACGGATCAAAGAAAGAAAAAGAAACAGGAGCGGCATTTATAATACTAAACAAAGATAACCAAATCCAAACAGTGAAAAAATATAAACTTCCAGAACACAGCAGTAATTACGAGGCTGAGATCATTGCAATCCAGAAAGCAATAGAACATATCTGGCCTCTACAAGCTTTCGTTAAATACCAGCTTTTTACAGACAGCCAATCTGCACTTCTGGCAATAAAAAATCCAGATAACCTAAATCCAATTATTTGTAACATCAGGAAAACCTTAAGCCAAACACAAAGTAAAGATATTAAACTGACCTACGTAAAAGCACACAGTGGGAATATAGGGAACACATTAGCCGACGAATGCGCAAAAGAAGCGAGCAAAGACGGAGAGGAAATATTTGTTCCCATAACGAAAACAGTTATAGCAAAAGAATTAAAGAAAAAGTTAAACGACGAGTGGAATGAATTATGGAAGAAAGAAGGCAAGCATAGCTACACATTTACATGGATAAGAAATACAAATTTCATTCCGCCACATTTTCCAACTAATTACTACACATCACAGGCAATAACAGGACATGGAAGATTTCCATTCTACTTTACACGATTCGGAATACTGCAACAAGCGACATGTTATTGTTCAAACATAATAGAAAGTTTTGACCACTACTTACAGCAATGTCCCATTGTAACAAACGAAAGAAAGGAACTAAAAAGAATTTTAGGACAAAACCTGCAAAATAGAAAGCCAGAAATAATCAAACAAAAAGAAACAATGAAAATACTTGAAACAATGGTGGAAAAGATTAACGAGGCCATCCTACAGTGCCTAAAATTGAAGACAGACGAAAGAACTTGTAAAACTACAAAAGACAACAACTAGTGCTTGTCATGGGAAATGGCTCAAAAGACCGATATTGGAGAGGATACCTCGGCTTTCATTTCCCATGGGCACTGAAAACTACACATATACAGACACAACACAGAAGCGAGAACTAACAGCTTGAACACAGTATTGGAAAATCAAGAGGTTCAAAACAATAACAATCACAAAACTCCAAGATAACATTCCCTTTAAATAAATCAACCATTTATTAAGACAATACAATCTAAAGAAACGGCAACTAAGACACGGTTTATCTCATGCCACCAAAGAAATAATGAAAAAAAAAAAAAAAAAAAGAAGAAAAGAAAAAAAAAAAAAAAAGAAAAAAAAAAAAAGAAAGAAAAAAAAAAAAAAAGAAGAAAAAAGAAAAAAAAAAAAGAAGAAGACTTCAAGAATCAACGCACCAGCGGACTCGGAGGCCTCGAGGCCTAGAAGATCACTGGACAAGGACGAAGAAACAACCTCCTCAAGACAAGGAGAAGTGTGAAGACAACAGACATCATTACAGTTAAATTAAATTTAAATTAAATCCTTGACTCTAAGCCAACTAAATTATCATAGCTTATCAATTTTTCTTGAAAATAATAAATAAATGCCCGTTGACTAGCTGGCCCGTTCCTCTGACTCGTGGTTTCCTGGTGGTAGTCTTCTCATCTCTCTCACTCACCTTCACTCACTTTCTCACTTCCTAACTCTATATCTATCAAAATATCAAACATTCCTTCCCTCCCTTCCCTTCCCTTCTCTTCTCTCTACCCTACCACACTTTCATTCTTTCCTCCTTTCCCACCCATCTAACTCTTCCACTCTTCCCCTTATCCTCATCCTATCTCTACCCCATCCCCTTCCATACCTGCGATACATTAGTGGTGCAGGTGGGCCCCCCCCAAGGCCCTTCTCACATTCTGTCCCTATCTACTACCACCAGGGGGCCCGAGTGGATCCGGCCAGCCATTCTCACAGGAGCGAGTTTTTCAAGGTTTTCGACAACAAAAAGAGTGAGTACGCTAAAACCTTTGCACACTCCTCTACTATAAAGTGACCGAGACCACCCGGGTGCCGAAAACCGCACGAGAATCGGCCAAGGAACGCCAAAAATCCGAGTTTTCATCGATGTAAACAGCCTCTTGGCGGCCATTACACAAGGAACACCCAAAACTCGACGATAACAGCAAATCCGCGGCTGATTTCGGCTGAATTCCGGTGCCGGGAGAGTCCTGGGGAGTATCCGAAGATAGGACAGCCAGTTTTGCGCGGGGATCTAGGGCGAAACGTCTGAAAATCGCCGGTTTTCCGACCGAAGTGAGTCCAGTTTCCCGCCAAAACATGGGCGCGGCCATATTGGATTGAGGTCACATTTTCGCCAAAAGTGGAATAACTTTGGAACGAAAGGTCGCAGGAAGACAAAACTGGTATCATTTTGATCAGAAAAAAGTGCTAATAGTGATAGGAAAAAACGCGGTGTTCCTACGTTAACTCTAACACCAAAATCCGGAACCCCCCTATTACCAGGGTTGAAAACCTGCACATTGTGGCCAGGTTGAGCAACTGGATTAAACCAAATTTGGCGGAACTAGGAAATTCTTGCTGAAAACGCTCGGAACCAAGTCCTGGTGCCACAGAACAGCAGAATTATTCTTCTCAGTTCAAGAGGGCCACAAAAGAACAAGGAATTTCAACTTTCCTGACCATTTTCTACAGTTAGACAAAAACAGCAAATCCGAGGCTGGTTTCGGTTCTTTTCTGGAGCCGGCAGTTCTGGAAGTGCTTGAAGACTGGATACACGCTTTTGCTAGTAGTTCTGGGGCGAAACGACAGGAAATTGACATTTTCCGACTGTTCTGAGTTCGGATTCCCGTCAAAATGAGAGGCGGCCATCTTTGATTGAACACTTCACGCCAAAGGTAGATAACTCCGGAACGAATCCCCGTAGAGAGACAAAACTGGTATCTATCTGTTTAGCGGAAAACGCCAACAGAGACAGGAAAAGTGCGGCGCCTCTACGCTGCCAAGAACACCTAAAACCGGCAACCTCTACTACCAAGGTTGAGGAACATCTCTGGCGATACCAGAACAAGTTAAAAAGGAGTAACTTTCTTCCAGACGGCTAACAACGGCTTCGAAGGCACAAACCCTTCTCTTGGAACACAGCGTGGAGATTAGGAGAAGATGTTGAAACCCAAGGGGATGAGAACGGAAACCCAGAAACAAGGACTGGAGGGAAGAGGACCTCTACAAACGGCAAACCCAGCAGTGGGGCCTACGTCAAAGGTCCTAAAAAACACAGGAAGCAATGACGACTCTGCAATTACAGACCCCACGCAAGGGGCGAAGACAGACAAGATACAGAAGAAGAAGACCAAGAGGGTGGAACAAAAACAAGTGACCAACAAAGAAGAGAAGGCAAAGAAAGAAGAACCACAAGGAGCGATGCCCGCCAAAGCTTCTCTTGAAACAGATTGGTGGAGCCCAACCGAGAATGACCAGGTAGAGGGAGGCAGCCGAGGAACCGAAACCGAAGAAGCTGAAGGAGGAGAGGTCCACCCTCAAACACAAACGGCTGCTAACGAAGGAGCGCTAGACAACTGGGACGGGGACGAAGACAGAAATTCACAATCGTCACTCCCAACCAGCCGCGGAGAAAAGGGTACAGTTTTGTCTAGACTTTCCAAAGCAGACAAGAACACTATGAGGGCTCTCATTAAAATCTCTACATTGACGGGCGGCGACGAGGCGGTAGCCCAGCAGATTGAAGCGATAATCTCCGAACAAGCTAAATTGAAAAACCTGTTAATGGAACAGGCCCAACAGATTGCGTTCCAAAAAGGCAGGATCGAAGAATTGGAGAAAAGAAGACAAGAAGAACCACTCGAACAAAGGGAAGAGCCAACACAGAGCAACACTCCCGCAACCGAGAGCCGACCAACCTATGCTCTGGTGGTATCTTCCGGAACAATGGAGAAAAAAGAGGTCGCATCGCTTCTGAGGCAGCGGGTGGATCCCCTCGACCTGGGAATCCAAGAAGCAACAATTCGGCCAGGGAGAGAGGGAATTGTCGTGATGACGAAGTCAAAAGAAGACTCAGCTAAGATTCTCCAGTTCATTCAGAAGGACAGAGAACTGAGAAATGTTGAAGCCAAGCTCCCAAAGGAGAACAGGATCCATAAGAAAATAATTGGACTCGAGGATGAAATTGACGAGGTCAATCTCCCAGCCCGAATCGTCAGGCAAAACCGTTTGGTGTGCTCGCCAGAAGACATAACAATAAAGAAGACATGGCCGGGCAAGAGAGGCAAGACAGTGATTCTTGCCCTAAATCGAAGTGCAAACAAAGCAATCGGAAGCCGAACTGCACTGAACATCGGCTGGTCACGATGCCCGATCTTTGACGACATCTTTTGGCCAAGATGCACAAGATGCGCCATGCACGGCCACATTGCTCCCGATTGCGATGGCCCCCAGCGCTGCATTAACTGTGGCCAACGAGGTCACTACCAAAGAGAATGTGAAGCAGAATCGCACTGCAACATCTGCGAGACTGAGGGTCGCACCGAGACAGATCATTCTATGATGTCCAGGGAATGCCCGGTATACATAACAAAGGTACAGGCCGAGAAAGGCAAAATTCTAGCTAGACTAAACTAAGAGTACCCAACACACAGGCACAATGGCGAATAGCACTGAAATACAAATAATACAGGTAAATTTAGGCAGGGCATTTAAGGCAAATCAGTCACTAAACAATTTTCAACAAGAAGAAGAATTCGACATATCTGTACTCCAAGAACCATATTCGCTCAACAACAAAATCATAGGGTTTCCGCTAAAGCATAAAGTTATAGCCAACAACAAAGACCCGAAGACAGCCATCATAATACACAAAGAAAATATAACCGCTTTCCCAATTATTATAGAACAAAAACTAATAGCAGTCAAGATAAATAAAGGTGAAAGAGAATTGGTAATTATCAACTGCTACTGTCCTCCGAATGAAAACGTCGAGCTGGCAATGTCAGCAATAGGAAACATTTTACAGAAATTTATAGACATTAACACGATAATAATGGGTGACTTCAACTCAAAACATCAAATTTGGGGAAGCACGGAGACGGATGAGAAAGGTGAAAAAGTATTAGAATTCACAGTATTACACAACCTGACATTATTAAATGCCAAAGAATCACCTCCGACATTTAAAACAAGTAGGGCGAGGGGTTGGATTGACCTCACCATATGTGACGCAAACCTAAACCAGGATATTAAAAGCTGGGAAGTACTTAAAACCTATAATCACAGCGATCACAGATACATTAAAGTTGTTATTAAAAATGAAGAACTTCCAGAGGAATATGGCCTAACGTTAAAAGGGCAAACAAAAGTCATGGAAAAGTTGCAAATTGATCCCTGGTTTGAGGAAGTCCAGGGGAAAATAAACACGAAGGAAAGTATTGAAGAAATAGTGAATACGCTACACGAGAAAATCGAGAAACTTAAGAAGGAATTCAGTAAAAAGAAAAAACCTTCTAAACAAAAACCGAATACTTGGTGGTCAAGAGACCTAGAAATTGAAAGGAAGAGAGTCAGAGCACTACGAAGGAGGTATCAAAAGGCGAAAGGGGATATCAGAGAACAATACAAAAAGGAATACTATAAAGAACATGACACGTATAACAACATGATAGAACAGGCTAAAAACAACAGTTGGAAAACTCTATGTACTAAGGCTACGAAAAATCCATTCATCCTACCGTATAAAATTGCACGAAATAAGATGAAAACCAAGGTTATGTTTAGAAGCATCACAAAAGAAAATGGAGAAGTCACAAAGACTCTTCAGGAAACAATAGAACACATTCTAGGAAATTTATACCCTAACTGCATGGAAAATGACGAGCCAGGACACAGTCAAATACAATCAAGCAACGACACAATAAACAATAACAAACAGGGAGGAAATTGGACATCGGGAGCAGAAATGAGAGAAAGAAATTTACCCAGTGATGACCTCCCATTTACAGAGATTGAAGTAACGCAGATAGTAAAAAATCTGAGGAAAGATGTAACCCCCGGACCAGACAACCTAAAAACTAACCTCATACAAGTGATGTATGAAAGGCATAAGACTTTCTTTGTCAATCTTTTTAATGCATGCTTAAAGCACGGACATTTTCCTCAAAGATGGAAAGAATCTAAAATTATATTGATTCCAAAAGGGAACGGAGAGGACAAATCCGAGGAAAACAAATATCGCCCAATAGCTATTAACTCGATTTTGGGAAAAATATTAGAAAAGCTCATAAAAGATAGAATCTATTATTTCTTGTTTAAAAATCACCATTTTAACAAAAAACAATTTGGATTTACCCATGGGACATCAACAACCACGGCATTGGAAGAAATAATCAAACGAATAAACCAAGCGAAAATTGATAAGCTAAACAGCATGCTAATAGCACTAGATATTAAAAACGCATTCAATTCTATAAAACCCGAAGTAGTTATTCAGAAATTAGAAGAATATAAGTGTCCCAACAACCTAATAAAACTGGCGGACAATATTCTACGGAACAGGAAAATAATCTATGAAACAGATGGAGTAAAAATTAAGAAAACACTAACTTCAGGTTCCCCACAGGGGTCACCTTTAAGCCCACTCTGTTGGAATATAACAATAGGCGACCTATTAGAAACTCAGCTTCAAGAAGGAGTACACATCCAAGCCTTTGCGGACGACGTGGTGTTACACATAAAGTTCCGCTCAAGAAAAGAGGTGGAGGAAAAAGCTACGAAGGCACTAACACTAATAAATCAGTGGGCACATCAAAAAGGAATAACCCTGAATAAGGAAAAATCGGAATATATGATAATCGGAAAGCAGTACATTAGCCATCAACCCCAAATAAAAATCGGACAGGATAAAATCAAAATGGTTAACGAAATGAAAATTCTAGGGGTGGTCTTGGACACAAAACTAACATTCCTCCCACATCTAAAATACTTAAAAAGAAAAGTAGACGAAGTCACGTATAATTTAAGTCGTACAATAAAAGACGACAAACATACAAATAGAAACACACTACAGTTAATATATAAAAGGGGTATAGAACGAATGGTTACATACGCCTCCCCAGCATGGTATAGCCGAAAAACCATTTTTATTAAAAAACTGAAATCAATCCAAAGATTACCTTTATTATTAATAACTAAATCATTCAAAACAACATCAAATCTTTCACTCAACATATTAGCAAACATTCCACCTCTCCATTTGACAATCGAAAAAGAAAACGAATTACACTGCATACTTAAGAAAGGAAAGAACTTCACATGGCAACAGAAAGTATACACCGAAAACGAAATAATGAAGAAACACGACCAATGGCAAGATCATCCAGCAAATAAAGTTAGCATACCCTTTGGAACAACAGAGGAAGAAGCAGACTTCAAAATATACACAGACGGATCAAAGAAAGAAAAAGAAACAGGAGCGGCATTTATAATACTAAACAAAGATAACCAAATCCAAACAGTGAAAAAATATAAACTTCCAGAACACAGCAGTAATTACGAGGCTGAGATCATTGCAATCCAGAAAGCAATAGAACATATCTGGCCTCTACAAGCTTTCGTTAAATACCAGCTTTTTACAGACAGCCAATCTGCACTTCTGGCAATAAAAAATCCAGATAACCTAAATCCAATTATTTGTAACATC
>NW_027465038.1:52500-70994 GCF_043290135.1 Rhipicephalus microplus
ATCGCCATGTCTGTTTGCCACAGTTTTCCCGGTGGTGCCGCACCCGGGCTCGCCCCGGCTGACGCAGTTTTCGCGCCGCCCCGGCTGACGCGGTTTCGTGCCGCCCCGGCAGACGCGGTTTTCGCGCCGCCCCGGCTGACGCGGTTTCGTGCCGCCCCGGCAGACGCAGTTCGGACTTAGCACTTTTCGGCTGTGCCTGGCTGGCGGCCCACTCACTCGATCGCCATGTCTGTTTGCCACAGTTTTCCCGGTGGTGCCGCACCCGGGCTCGCCCCGGCTGACGCAGTTTTCGCGCCGCCCCGGCTGACGCGGTTTCGTGCCGCCCCGGCAGACGCGGTTTTCGCGCCGCCCCGGCTGACGCGGTTTCGTGCCGCCCCGGCAGACGCAGTTCGGACTTAGCACTTTTCGGCTGTGCCTGGCTGGCGGCCCACTCACTCAATCGCCATGTCTGTTTGCCACAGTTTTCCCGGTGGTGCCGCACCCGGGCTCGCCCCGGCTGACGCAGTTTTCGCGCCGCCCCGGCTGACGCGGTTTCGTGCCGCCCCGGCAGACGCGGTTTTCGCGCCGCCCCGGCTGACGCGGTTTCGTGCCGCCCCGGCAGACGCAGTTCGGACTTAGCACTTTTCGGCTGTGCCTGGCTGGCGGCCCACTCACTCGATCGCCATGTCTGTTTGCCACAGTTTTCCCGGTGGTGCCGCACCCGGGCTCGCCCCGGCAGACGCGTTTTTTTTTTCTTTCGCCCCGGCTGACGCAGTTTTCGCGCCGCCCCGGCTGACGCGGTTTCGTGCCGCCCCGGCAGACGCGGTTTTTTGCGCCGCCCCGGCTGACGCGGTTTTTGCCGCCCCGGCTGACGCAGTTCGGACTTAGCACTTTTCGGCTGTGCCTGGCTGGCGGCCCACTCACTCGATCGCCATGTCTGTTTGCCACAGTTTTCCCGGTGGTGCCGCACCCGGGCTCGCCCCGGCTGACGCAGTTTTCGCGCCGCCCCGGCTGACGCGGTTTCGTGCCGCCCCGGCAGACGCGGTTTTCGCGCCGCCCCGGCTGACGCGGTTTCGTGCCGCCCCGGCAGACGCAGTTCGGACTTAGCACTTTTCGGCTGTGCCTGGCTGGCGGCCCACTCACTCGATCGCCATGTCTGTTTGCCACAGTTTTCCCGGTGGTGCCGCACCCGGGCTCGCCCCGGCTGACGCAGTTTTCGCGCCGCCCCGGCTGACGCGGTTTCGTGCCGCCCCGGCAGACGCGGTTTTCGCGCCGCCCCGGCTGACGCGGTTTCGTGCCGCCCCGGCAGACGCAGTTCGGACTTAGCACTTTTCGGCTGTGCCTGGCTGGCGGCCCACTCACTCGATCGCCATGTCTGTTTGCCACAGTTTTCCCGGTGGTGCCGCACCCGGGCTCGCCCCGGCAGACGCGTTTTTTTTTTTCTTTCGCCCCGGCTGACGCAGTTTTCGCGCCGCCCCGGCTGACGCGGTTTCGTGCCGCCCCGGCAGACGCGGTTTTTTTGCACCGCCCCGGCTGACGCGGTTTTTGCCGCCCCGGCTGACGCAGTTCGGACTTGGCACTTTTTGGCTGAGCCTGGCTGGTGGCCCACTCACTCGATCGCCATGTCTGTTAGCCACAGTTTTCCCGGTGGTGCCGCACCCGGGCTCGCCCCGGCTGACGCAGTTTTCGCGCCGCCCCGGCAGACGCGGTTTTCGCGCCGCCCCGGCTGACGCGGTTTTTGCCGCCCCGGCTGACGCAGTTCGGACTTGGCACTTTTTGGGCTGAGCCTGGCTGGCGGCCCACTCACTCGATCGCCATGTCTGTTTGCCACAGTCTTCCCGGTGGTGCCGCACCCGGGCTCGCCCCGGCAGACGCGTTTTTTTTTTCTTTCGCCCCGGCAGACGTGGTTCCCCCCCCCCCCTTTTCGCTCGCCCCGGCTGACGAGGTTTTCGCGCCGCCCCGGCTGACGCAGTTTTCGCGCCGCCCCGGCTGACGCGGTTTCGTGCCGCCCCGGCTGACGCGGTTTTCGCGCCGCCCCGGCTGACGCGGTTTTTGCGTCGCCCCGGCTGACACGGTTCGGACTTTGCACTTTTCGGCTGTGCCTGGCTGGCGGCCCACTCACTCGATCGCCATGTCTGTTTGCCACAGTTTTCCCGGTGGTGCCGCACCCGGGCTCGCCCCGGCTGACGCAGTTTTCGCGCCGCCCCGGCTGACGCGGTTTCGTGCCGCCCCGGCAGACGCGGTTTTCGCGCCGCCCCGGCTGACGCGGTTTCGTGCCGCCCCGGCAGACGCAGTTCGGACTTAGCACTTTTCGGCTGTGCCTGGCTGGCGGCCCACTCACTCGATCGCCATGTCTGTTTGCCACAGTTTTCCCGGTGGTGCCGCACCCGGGCTCGCCCCGGCTGACGCAGTTTTCGCGCCGCCCCGGCTGACGCGGTTTCGTGCCGCCCCGGCAGACGCGGTTTTCGCGCCGCCCCGGCTGACGCGGTTTCGTGCCGCCCCGGCAGACGCAGTTCGGACTTAGCACTTTTCGGCTGTGCCTGGCTGGCGGCCCACTCACTCGATCGCCATGTCTGTTTGCCACAGTTTTCCCGGTGGTGCCGCACCCGGGCTCGCCCCGGCAGACGCGTTTTTTTTTTTTTTCTTTCGCCCCGGCTGACGCAGTTTTCGCGCCGCCCCGGCTGACGCGGTTTCGTGCCGCCCCGGCAGACGCGGTTTTTTGCGCCGCCCCGGCTGACGCGGTTTTTGCCGCCCCGGCTGACGCAGTTCGGACTTAGCACTTTTCGGCTGTGCCTGGCTGGCGGCCCACTCACTCGATCGCCATGTCTGTTTGCCACAGTTTTCCCGGTGGTGCCGCACCCGGGCTCGCCCCGGCTGACGCAGTTTTCGCGCCGCCCCGGCTGACGCGGTTTCGTGCCGCCCCGGCAGACGCGGTTTTCGCGCCGCCCCGGCTGACGCGGTTTCGTGCCGCCCCGGCAGACGCAGTTCGGACTTAGCACTTTTCGGCTGTGCCTGGCTGGCGGCCCACTCACTCGATCGCCATGTCTGTTTGCCACAGTTTTCCCGGTGGTGCCGCACCCGGGCTCGCCCCGGCTGACGCAGTTTTCGCGCCGCCCCGGCTGACGCGGTTTCGTGCCGCCCCGGCAGACGCGGTTTTCGCGCCGCCCCGGCTGACGCGGTTTCGTGCCGCCCCGGCAGACGCAGTTCGGACTTAGCACTTTTCGGCTGTGCCTGGCTGGCGGCCCACTCACTCGATCGCCATGTCTGTTTGCCACAGTTTTCCCGGTGGTGCCGCACCCGGGCTCGCCCCGGCAGACGCGTTTTTTTTTTTCTTTCGCCCCGGCTGACGCAGTTTTCGCGCCGCCCCGGCTGACGCGGTTTCGTGCCGCCCCGGCAGACGCGGTTTTTTTGCACCGCCCCGGCTGACGCGGTTTTTGCCGCCCCGGCTGACGCAGTTCGGACTTGGCACTTTTTGGCTGAGCCTGGCTGGTGGCCCACTCACTCGATCGCCATGTCTGTTAGCCACAGTTTTCCCGGTGGTGCCGCACCCGGGCTCGCCCCGGCTGACGCAGTTTTCGCGCCGCCCCGGCAGACGCGGTTTTCGCGCCGCCCCGGCTGACGCGGTTTTTGCCGCCCCGGCTGACGCAGTTCGGACTTGGCACTTTTTGGGCTGAGCCTGGCTGGCGGCCCACTCACTCGATCGCCATGTCTGTTTGCCACAGTCTTCCCGGTGGTGCCGCACCCGGGCTCGCCCCGGCAGACGCGTTTTTTTTTTCTTTCGCCCCGGCAGACGTGGTTCCCCCCCCCCCCCTTTTCGCTCGCCCCGGCTGACGAGGTTTTCGCGCCGCCCCGGCTGACGCAGTTTTCGCGCCGCCCCGGCTGACGCGGTTTCGTGCCGCCCCGGCTGACGCGGTTTTCGCGCCGCCCCGGCTGACGCGGTTTTTGCGTCGCCCCGGCTGACACGGTTCGGACTTTGCACTTTTCGGCTGTGCCTGGCTGGCGGCCCACTCACTCGATCGCCATGTCTGTTTGCCACAGTTTTCCCGGTGGTGCCGCACCCGGGCTCGCCCCGGCTGACGCAGTTTTCGCGCCGCCCCGGCTGACGCGGTTTCGTGCCGCCCCGGCAGACGCGGTTTTCGCGCCGCCCCGGCTGACGCGGTTTCGTGCCGCCCCGGCAGACGCAGTTCGGACTTAGCACTTTTCGGCTGTGCCTGGCTGGCGGCCCACTCACTCGATCGCCATGTCTGTTTGCCACAGTTTTCCCGGTGGTGCCGCACCCGGGCTCGCCCCGGCTGACGCAGTTTTCGCGCCGCCCCGGCTGACGCGGTTTCGTGCCGCCCCGGCAGACGCGGTTTTCGCGCCGCCCCGGCTGACGCGGTTTCGTGCCGCCCCGGCAGACGCAGTTCGGACTTAGCACTTTTCGGCTGTGCCTGGCTGGCGGCCCACTCACTCGATCGCCATGTCTGTTTGCCACAGTTTTCCCGGTGGTGCCGCACCCGGGCTCGCCCCGGCAGACGCGTTTTTTTTTTTTCTTTCGCCCCGGCTGACGCAGTTTTCGCGCCGCCCCGGCTGACGCGGTTTCGTGCCGCCCCGGCAGACGCGGTTTTTTGCGCCGCCCCGGCTGACGCGGTTTTTGCCGCCCCGGCTGACGCAGTTCGGACTTAGCACTTTTCGGCTGTGCCTGGCTGGCGGCCCACTCACTCGATCGCCATGTCTGTTTGCCACAGTTTTCCCGGTGGTGCCGCACCCGGGCTCGCCCCGGCTGACGCAGTTTTCGCGCCGCCCCGGCTGACGCGGTTTCGTGCCGCCCCGGCAGACGCGGTTTTCGCGCCGCCCCGGCTGACGCGGTTTCGTGCCGCCCCGGCAGACGCAGTTCGGACTTAGCACTTTTCGGCTGTGCCTGGCTGGCGGCCCACTCACTCGATCGCCATGTCTGTTTGCCACAGTTTTCCCGGTGGTGCCGCACCCGGGCTCGCCCCGGCTGACGCAGTTTTCGCGCCGCCCCGGCTGACGCGGTTTCGTGCCGCCCCGGCAGACGCGGTTTTCGCGCCGCCCCGGCTGACGCGGTTTCGTGCCGCCCCGGCAGACGCAGTTCGGACTTAGCACTTTTTGGGCTGAGCCTGGCTGGCGGCCCACTCACTCGATCGCCATGTCTGTTTGCCACAGTCTTCCCGGTGGTGCCGCACCCGGGCTCGCCCCGGCAGACGCGTTTTTTTTTCTTTCGCCCCGGCAGACGTGGTTCCCCCCCCCCCTTTTCGCTCGCCCCGGCTGACGAGGTTTTCGCGCCGCCCCGGCTGACGCAGTTTTCGCGCCGCCCCGGCTGACGCGGTTTCGTGCCGCCCCGGCTGACGCGGTTTTCGCGCCGCCCCGGCTGACGCGGTTTTTGCGTCGCCCCGGCTGACACGGTTCGGACTTTGCACTTTTCGGCTGTGCCTGGCTGGCGGCCCACTCACTCGATCGCCATGTCTGTTTGCCACAGTTTTCCCGGTGGTGCCGCACCCGGGCTTGCCCCGGCAGACGCGTTTTTTTTTTTTCTTTTCGCCCCGGCTGACGCAGTTTTCGCCCCGCCCCGGCTGACGCGGTTTCGTGCCGCCCCGGCAGACGCGGTTTTTTGCGCCGCCCCGGCTGACGCGGTTTTTGCCGCCCCGGCTGACGCAGTTCGGACTTTGCACTTTTTGGCTGAGCCTGGCTGGCGGCCCACTCACTCGATCGCCATGTCTGTTTGCCACAGTTTTCCCGGTGGTGCCGCACCCGGGCTCGCCCCGGCAGACGCGTTTTTTTTTTTCCTTCGCCCCGGCAGACGTGGTTCCCCCCCCCCCTCCGTCTTTCTTTTTGTTTTTTTTTTCGCCGCGGCTGAAGTGGATTTTTCGGTGCCTCGACGCCCCGGTAGTCGCGGTTTTTCCGTTTCCGCACGGCCCCGGCTGACGCTGCTCGGTCACAGTCGCCTTTTGTGAGGATTGCAGACTTCTTGAGCGCGGGTGTTTTTTTTTTGTTGTTGTTGTTGTTTTATTACGCATTCGCTCCAGCAGACGCTGTTTAGACTTTTTGTTTCCTCTTTTATCCTGCGACGAGGTGACGAGGTTTATTCGGTGCCCCGCCGCCCCGGCTGAAGTGATTTTTCCTGTCCCGTGCCGCCCCGGCTGACGCGGTTGGGACTTCGCGTTTGTTCGGCCGCCACGGGTTTTGGCGCACTCGCTCGGTTGCTTGTTGTTGCCACTTGTTGCGAACCCAGGTTTCTTGAGCGAGCGCGGGCGTTTTTTCTTCCTTTCTTTCTTTGTTCTATGTGTTAGCGAATCGGCCTTTAATATCACACGAGGACTCACAACCAACAATTTTCAGTTTGAAGTGTAAAAAATCTGCAGGTGTTGACGTAACTGACTTGCCCCGTACCCTTGAGTACATCCATGAAGTTCTCGTAGTACTACTAAATCGCATTATTCCAAGTGGAGAAATTCCCATAAACTTGCAAACCTCTACACGAAAATCGGTGCGCGTGATAAAGTTGAAAATTATCGTCCGATATCAAATGTGCCTTCTATAACACAAATTCTAGGAAAAAAAAAAAAAAACACTTGTTCGCCGTTCTCTGCGCCGGGACTGGCAGCACTCCGGCGAAGCGAAACGGGGTCGATTCGAGCACGATATCGGCGTCTTTCGACGTGCTCGCCGGCGACCGTCGCACGAGTACGTCGCACGAGCGCGTCTGCCGGGGCGCCGTTTGCGAAGCCGACGCAAAAGTGGGAACCGCCGCTCGGATGATCGCCGCTTTCGGCAGAGTGAGTGTTGGCACTCCGGGGAAGCGAAACAGCGTGAATGCGCCCACGAAATCGGCGTATTTTGAAGTGCCCGCCGGCGACCGTCGCACGAGTACGGTAAACCGCGTCAGCCGGGGCGTAGTTCGGGACGCCGACGAAAAAGTGGGAAGCGCAACTCGGATCTTCGCCGTTTTTGCAGGAGTGAGTGGCGGCCCTCCTGCGAGACCAAGAAGCATCGATTCGTGCACGAATTCGGCGCCTTTCGACGTGATCGCCGGCGACCGTCGCTCGAGTAGGGCAAACCGCGTCTGCCGGGGCGGGCTTCGGGACGCCGATGCGAAAGTGGGAAACGCTGCTCGGATGTTCGCCGTTTTTGGCCGAGTGAGTGCTGGCACTCGGGCGAAGCCAAACGGGGCCGATTACGGCACGATATCGGCGTCTTTCGACGTGCCCGGCGGCGACCGTCGCACGAGTACGGTAAACCGCGTCAGCCCGGGCGGAGTTCGGGACGCCGATGCGAAAGTGGAGAACGCCGCTCGGATCTTCGCCGTTTTTGGAGGAGTGAGTGGCGGCACTCCGGAGAAGCCAAGGAGCGCCAATTAGCGCACGATATCGGCGTCTTTCGACGCGCTCGCCGGCGACCGTCGAACGAGTAGGGCAAACCGCGTCTGCCGGGGCGGGGTTTACGACGCCGACGCAAAAGTGGGAACCGCCGCTCGGATGTTGGCCGTTTTTGGCAGAGTGAGTGCTGGCACACCGGCGACGCGAAAGAGCGCGAAAGCGCCCACGAAAGTGGCGTATTTGGACGTGCTTGACGGCGACCGCTGCAGGAGTACGAAAAACCACGTCAGCCGGGGCGAGCGACCCACGGCGGTCTGGGTGCTTATCGCTGCTATTATAGGGGCACCCCGGCAGACGCAGAAAAAAAAAATTTTTTTTCGACCTTCTTTTTTGCTGGTCGAGCTCGGGTAACCCAGGTCGCAATGGGAGCCGCGCACGAAAGCGGCGTCGCGAGACGCGTTCGCGGTCGCTAGTCGCACGAGCTCGGCAACCGCGTCAGCCGGCGCGGAGTTCGGGATGCCGACGGCTAAGTGGGTACCGCTGCTCGGATGTTCGCCGTTTTTGGCCGAGTGAGTGCTGGCACTCCGGCGAAGCGAAACGGGGCCGATTCGGGCACGATATCGGCGTATTTCGACGTGCTCGCCGGCGACCGTCGCACGAGTACGGCAAAGCGCGTCTGCCGGGGCGAGGTTTGCGATGCCGACGAAAAAGTGGGAAGCGCCGCTCGGATCTTCGCCGTTTTTGCAGGAGTGAGTGGCGGCCCTCCTGCGAGACCAAGAAGCATCGACTCGCGCACGATATCGGTGTCTTTCGACGTGCCCGCCGGCCACCGCCGCACGAGTACGGCAAACCGCGTATGCCGGGGCGGGGTTGGCGACGCCGACGCAAAAGTGGGAACCGCCACTAGGATGTTCGCCGTTTTTGGCAGAGTGAGTGCTGGCACACCGGCGACGCGAAAGAGCGCGAAAGCGCCCACGAAAGTGGCGTATTTGGACGTGCTTGACGGCGACCGCTGCAGGAGTACGAAAAACCACGTCAGCCGGGGCGAGCGACCCACGGCGGTCTGGGTGCTTATCGCTGCTATTATAGGGGCACCCCGGCAGACGCAGAAAAAAAAAATTTTTTTTCGACCTTCTTTTTTGCTGGTCGAGCTCGGGTAACCCAGGTCGCAATGGGAGCCGCGCACGAAAGCGGCGTCGCGAGACGCGTTCGCGGTCGCTAGTCGCACGAGCTCGGCAACCGCGTCAGCCGGCGCGGAGTTCGGGATGCCGACGGCTAAGTGGGTACCGCTGCTCGGATGTTCGCCGTTTTTGGCCGAGTGAGTGCTGGCACTCCGGCGAAGCGAAACGGGGCCGATTCGGGCACGATATCGGCGTATTTCGACGTGCTCGCCGGCGACCGTCGCACGAGTACGGCAAAGCGCGTCTGCCGGGGCGAGGTTTGCGATGCCGACGAAAAAGTGGGAAGCGCCGCTCGGATCTTCGCCGTTTTTGCAGGAGTGAGTGGCGGCCCTCCTGCGAGACCAAGAAGCATCGACTCGCGCACGATATCGGTGTCTTTCGACGTGCCCGCCGGCCACCGCCGCACGAGTACGGCAAACCGCGTATGCCGGGGCGGGGTTGGCGACGCCGACGCAAAAGTGGGAACCGCCACTAGGATGTTCGCCGTTTTTGGCAGAGTGAGTGCTGGCACTCCGGCGAAGCGAAAGAGCGCGAATGCGCCCACGAAAGTGGCGTGTTTGGACGTGCTTGACGACGACCACCGCAGGAAAACGAAAAACCACGTCAGCCGGGGCGAGCGACCCATGGCGGTCTGGGTGCTTATCGCTGCTATTATAGGGGCACCCCGGCAGACGCAAAAAAAAAAAAAATTTTTTTTCGACATTCTTTCTTGCTCGTCGACCTCGGGTGACCCAGGTCGCAGTGGGAGCCGCGCACGAAAGCGGCGTCGCGAGACGGCTTCGCGGTCGCTAGTCGCACGAGCTCGGCAACCGCGTCTGCCGGGGCGGAGTTCGGGACGCCGACGGCTAAGTGGGAACCGCCGCTCGGATGTTCGCCGTTTGTGGCCGAGTGAGTGCTGGCACTCCGGCGAAGCCAAACGGGGCCGATTCCGGCACGATATCGGCGTCTTTCTACGTGCTCGCCGGCGACCGTCGCACGAGTACGGCAAAGTGCGTCTGCCGGGGCGGGGTTTGCGACGCGTACGCAATAGTGAGAACCGTCGCTCGGATGTTCGTCGTCTTTCGCCGAGCCAGTGCTGGCACTCCGGCGAAGCCGAACGGAGCCGATTCGGGCACGATATCGGCGTCTTTCCACGTGCTCGCCGGCGACCGTCGCACGAGTACGGTAAACCGCGTCAGCCGGGGCGGAGTTCGGGACGCCGATGCGAAAGTGGGAAGCGCCGCTCGGATCTTCGCCGTTTTTGGAGGAGTCAGTGGCGGCACTCCGGTGAAGCCAAGGTGCGCCAATTCGCGCACGATATCGGCGTCTTTCGACGTGCCCGCCGGCCACCGTCGCACGAGTACGGCAAACCTCGTCTGCCGGGGCGGGGTTTGCGACGCCGACGCAAAAGTGGGAACCGCCGCTCGGATGTTCGCCGTTTTTGGCAGAGTGAGTGCTGGCACTCCGGCGAAGCGAAAGAGCGTGAATGCGCCCACGAAAGTAGCGTATTTGGACGTGCTTGACGGCGACCGCCGCAGGAGTACGAAAAACCACGTCAGCCGGGGCGAGCGACCCACGGCGGTCTGGGTGCTTATCGCTGCTATTATAGGGGCACCCCGGCAGACGCAGAAAGAAAAAAAAAAAAAAAATGGGGACATGGCGTGCGTCACCGTGCGGCTTCGCAGCGTTGCCGAAGTCGCCGAGCCCTTCGACTGAGCCGAACGGCGGACAGGGAACGTTGGTCGGCCGTTCTAACCTGTCGGTGCCACGCCGAGACGTCGTTAAGGAAAACCGCGTCGTGGGCCTCTACGACGCCGTCGAGTCGTTGTACGTTTGGTGTCCAGCGTGTCGGCGGCGAGTAGCGGACACGTCGTTCACGACTTCGGTCTTTCGCAGTCGACGCGAACTTGCGGAGAGTCGTGGTGCCTCACGTTTTCGGCAGAAACCGCGGCGGAATTTTCCCGTGCGTGCGCGCACGACCTCGGTGCTGTGCCGTCAGCGTAGTGTTGCACAAACTCGTGGCCTACCCAAGGTGCGGTACGTTTGCGGCCGTATCCTCGGTGGGAATTTCGTGAGTAGGGTCGCAAATTCTACGACCTCGGCGGGTTTGAGAGCGACGTAGACTTGTGGCACGCTCAACGTGCCACACGTTTCGGGGCACACCCGCGGTGAAATTTTCTCGAGTACGCTCGTATTAGTGCCCAAGGAGGTCTGGGTACTTATCGCTGCTATTATGTGGGGGTTCTCGTGAGCGGCGTACGCGAAAGCGACCGGGTGTCTGATATGCGGCGGGCTTCGGCCTCGTCAAGCGTGTCCTCGGGTCTGCTCCAGGGGAATCCACGGCAGTCGTCTGCAGCCTCATCCGCTTGATGCGTTAGGGGCTGGTTGTCGGACGGTGCCGTTTTACCACGATATCGAGGTGTGTTCCGTGTCGTCCTCGGGCGATTCAGATGCGAAAGCGCCGAAGACGCGGGCGTGACCCGTCGTCTGGCGGCTTTGCAGTCTCGGCTCCGTTGCTAGTTCCGGCCGGTCCACCGACAGTGCAGCGGGCTTGGGCAACCCGCACGGCGCGACCGAGTCGATGCAACGAAAAAGAGCGAGCATGAACGTGCTTCTTGCCGCACGGCTCCCACTCGTCTTTCGGGAAGGTTGTGCCGTAGCGAGCTCGAACGCCGTCATCTCGGAGTGCAAAATAAGCGTGTTGGGGCGCCTGAAGGTGGCCTCCGCCGCACACAGACTGCGTCCGGCCCGCCGAAGGCGAGGACGGACGCGCAGTCGAACGATTACCTGGTTGATCCTGCCAGTAATCATATGCTTGTCTCAAAGATTAAGCCATGCATGTCTAAGTACATGCCGAAATAAGGCGAAACCGCGAATGGCTCATTAAATCAGTTATGGTTCCTTAGATCGTTTCTTCCTACTTGGATAACTGTGGCAATTCTAGAGCTAATACATGCAGTGAGCCTGGAGCCCTTTGGGTAACGGGTGCTTTTATTAGACCAAGATCGATCGGGTTTCGGCCCGTATTGTGTGGTGACTCTGGATAACTTTGTGCTGATCGCATGGCCACGAGCCGGCGACGTTTCTTTCAAGTGTCTGCCTTATCAACTTTCGATGGTAGGTTACTTGCTTACCATGGTTGTTACGGGTAACGGAGAATCAGGGTTCGATTCCGGAGAGGGAGCCTGAGAAACGGCTACCACATCCAAGGAAGGCAGCAGGCGCGCAAATTACCCACTCCCGGCACGGGGAGGTAGTGACGAAAAATAACAATACGGGACTCTTTTGAGGCCCCGTAATTGAAATGAGTACACTCTAAATCCTTTAACGAGGATCAATTGGAGGGCAAGTCTGGTGCCAGCAGCCGCGGTAATTCCAGCTCCAATAGCGTATACTAAAGCTGCTGCGGTTAAAAAGCTCGTAGTTGGATCTCAGTTCCAGACGAGTAGTGCATCTACCCGATGCGACGGCTCGGACTGAACATCATGCCGGTTCTTTCTTGGTGCACTTCATTGTGTGCCTCGAGATGGCCGGTGCTTTTACTTTGAAAAAATTAGAGTGCTCAACGCAGGCGAGTCGCCTGAATAAACTTGCATGGAATAATAGAACAAGACCTCGTTTCTGTTCTGTTGGTTTTTGGAATACGAGGTAATGATTAAGAGGGACGGACGGGGGCATTCGTATTGCGGCGCTAGAGGTGAAATTCTTGGACCGTCGCAAGACGAACTACTGCGAAAGCATTTGCCAAGAATGTTTTCATTGATCAAGAACGAAAGTCAGAGGTTCGAAGGCGATCAGATACCGCCCTAGTTCTGACCATAAACGATGCCAACCAGCGATCCGCCTGAGTTACTCAAATGACTCGGCGGGCAGCTTCCGGGAAACCAAAGTATTTGGGTTCCGGGGGAAG
The DNA here is from genome assembly GCF_043290135.1 of Rhipicephalus microplus. NCBI lineage: Eukaryota > Metazoa > Arthropoda > Arachnida > Ixodida > Ixodidae > Rhipicephalus > Rhipicephalus microplus. Next base: position 64,866 of record NW_027465038.1, read on the forward strand.
TATGGTTGCAAAGCTGAAACTTAAAGGAATTGACGGAAGGGCACCACCAGGAGTGGAGCCTGCGGCTTAATTTGACTCAACACGGGAAAACTTACCCGGCCCGGACACTGGGAGGATTGACAGATTGAGAGCTCTTTCTTGATTCGGTGGATGGTGGTGCATGGCCGTTCTTAGTTGGTGGAGCGATTTGTCTGGTTAATTCCGATAACGAACGAGACTCTAGCCTATTAAATAGGTGCGGGGTTCCCAGCACCTTACAACCTTCTTAGAGGGACAAGCGGCTCCTAGCCGCACGAAACAGAGCAATAACAGGTCTGTGATGCCCTTAGATGTCCGGGGCCGCACGCGCGCTACACTGAAGGAAGCAGCGTGTCTTTATCCCTGTCTGAAAAGACTGGGTAACCCGTGGAACTTCTTTCGTGATTGGGATAGGGGCTTGCAATTGTTCCCCTTGAACGAGGAATTCCCAGTAAGCGCGAGTCATAAGCTCGCGTTGATTACGTCCCTGCCCTTTGTACACACCGCCCGTCGCTACTACCGATTGAATGATTTAGTGAGGTCTTCGGACCGATGTCCGGCGCGGCCTTTCGGTTGCGCCGGTCTGTTGGAAAGATGACCAAACTTGATCATTTAGAGGAAGTAAAAGTCGTAACAAGGTTTCCGTAGGTGAACCTGCGGAAGGATCATTAACGGATTGTGAAGGGTGAGCGCCTCAGCTGCGTCTGCGCCCGACACTTTCTGCCGCTGACCCCGTTTGGACGCGGGGTCGGCTTTTCCCCACGGGGCTGCCTGAATGTGGAGCGGCACCCCGTGACAAATTGTTGCGCCCAGCGGACGCCAACACCGCGACCTTGGACGGTCGGCCAGGTGGCGGACGCGGGTACAAACGGCGCAACGCACTCATAGGTCGGCTTTCGACCCGCCACTGCACCGTGGCTCGAAGCGCTCGAAATGCGCGACCCGACCGCTGCGGGACCGCCTAGTACTGTAAACAGGAGCGGCGGAGCGCGAACGGCGAGTCGTGGTTACGTCGGTAGAAGGCGAGGCTGCGCGTTCCCGAAACGCCAGCCGAGTGCCCTCCCGACCGTTCGAGCGTGCAAGAACGAGACCCGACAATCGCGCGGCGACTGCCAAGTACGAGAGGAACGGCACAAGCGTCGGCGGTCGGTCAAGGAACTGGCGATGTGACGGGTCCGCTGTGCACCAGTGCATACCGTCCCGCCGTCCGCGGCAAGCGCCTCCGCGTCCTCGGGTGACGGAGGCTGCCGGTCGGTTCTTGCAGGCGAGGGATCTCGCTGGCACCGGTTCGCGTTGACGCGCGGCCGGTCATGGCACGGCGATGCGACGGCCGAGGTGCGCAGTACTCGATGGAGGAACCGCACGCTCCGATGACCGTCCCGCCCTCCGCGGCGTATGCGTACCGACCGTAATGGTTGCAGCAGCGCCGGCCGGCTTTTGAATTCGCCACACGAAACACGGTGCGAGATCGCGGTTAGGGGAGCGTCGACGTTGCCAGGCGTTTTGCTTGCTGCCGAGGGAAAGGCGGCACGGCCACGTCGCGCTCGTCGCGATTAGCGGGTCTGCGCGCTTTGGGAAGGTGCCGCAACGACTTGCCGAAAGAGGAAGCACGGAAGAACGAGGGACTTGGACGTCCCGACAATTGAACGCACTTGCGGCCAGGCCCTTGCTGGCTTCGTTCTTCCGCCTCGAGTAGGCTCGTACGCGGCTCCGGCGCCGAAAGTGGTCCTTGGCACCGACTTCGGTGGACGTGGGAAGTGCCGCGCAAGTACGGCGCGCCTGGCTCCACCTGTTGGCTAAAGTAGGCAGCCGGATCGGCATTTTGGTGTGCGGTGGCAAACCGTGGATGCGAAAAAAGCTTGTGCGATTTCGTGGAACAAAAAGCGGGGGTCCCCCTTTTTATGCGGAGGAGACCGACCCGCCTGCCGTGGTGAACCGCGACGCCACGGTAAAAACGGGAGAGGCTTGTCGATGGGACCGTGCATCCCGCGCTCCACGGAGGCCGGGAGGCGGCCGCCCGAGGAAATGTGTAGCCGTCGAGGCCCGCATCTGCGTGCACTCTTATCCAAATGGGTGTACCGCAGGCATTTTCTGGTTAGGCGGGCCAATGAGAGCGAGCACACAACGATACCTACGGGTCCGGCTTGGAGAACCGGCTTCGACGCCTCCCGAGTATTTATAGAGGGGTGGACCACGAAAGCACTCGCAAGTAGCGAAAGCGAAACGCCGTCCGAAACACACCGTTTGCTCGATTTGCGGCAGCCGAAAAAGGCGCGGCAGAGTTTTGGAGTCCAAGCGTGCGCTGAAAAGCGCCCTTCTTGGCCACTGTTTGGCCGAGTGCCAGAAACGTTTGGTTTTGACTGTACGGAATTGAACAAACACTTTTTCACGACTCTAAGCGGTGGATCACTCGGTTCTCGGGTCGATGAAGAACGCAGCCAGCTGCGAGACTTGGTGTGAATTGCAGGACACACTGAGCACTGATTCTTTGAACGCACATTGCGGCCTTGGGTCTTCCCTTGGCTTCGTCTGTCTGAGGGTCGGATCACATATCAAGAGAGCCTTCGGCGCACAAGGGAACGTGAGCCGTCGACTCGTTTTGACCGCGTCGGCAACACGGACAGCACGCTGAACACCTCACAGCGAGCGCCAACAGCGGCCACTCAAGGGCGAGACGGTGGCGACCGTCGTGCCAGAGCCCAACCGAAACGGGGGCGACCGACTGCATTGAGGATGTGGCACCTCGTTGAGACCGCCGCAGGACTTCGAGTCGGAAGGAAGCCTGCAGGGAAAGTGCGGTCGAGGTTGCGTACTCCTCTCTGCGACCGGGCGCGCAAGAGCTGCGAGAGCCACGGACGCGCAACTTTAACGCACGGTAAACACGAGGAGCGAAAGCCGGCCAGCAAAGCTTCTCCAGCCGTGCGCAAAGTGCGCGAGATCGCAGCCTTGCGTTGCGCTTGTTGCCCTCGAAGTAAGCAGGGTGTCCCGTAGACCGGGCGCTCGAACACGCTGCGGGGCCGTGCCTCCTCCAGGCTTTGCCGCGCGAACAGGGAACGTTCGCGCGCAAAGCGCAGGGAGGTGAGGAGGCTGCGCCCGACGTTTGCGGTTCGCTGCGTACGCGGTTGATGCGGAGAGCACGGCGCGACGACTTGCCGCGAAGCGGAAAAAGTCTCCCGCACGAGTTGGCGAAACGTTGGCGAAGCTTAAGGCGTTCTCGTCGTAGTCCGCCGTCGGTCTAAGTGCTTCGCAGTTCCCGTCCCGTTCAAAAAACTGGGCCACTCCAGTTGGGGCGGGGGCGACGCTACACGAGACGATGCCTCTCGCCAGGCTGCGTGGCTGCCCTTGCGGCGGCGGCGACTGGCCTCGGCGGTGTTTGGGCTTTCGACACGGTCGTTTATCACGCAACTGCTCGGACGACGCACGCGCGCAGCGGAATGCCGCTTGCCAGCCTTGTGAAGATGTGACCCTGTACAGGGTTGCGGGCGCACTTGGTAGGGCGTCGTACTCGGTTCGCGATGGGTTTACGAACGTGTCCCGTCACTTCCACGTCACACACCGGTTGTGCGCCGCACGCGTGCAGCGGGGAAGCCGATTGCCAGCCTTGTGAAGAAGTGGCCCTGTACAGGGTTGCGGGCGCACTTGGTAGGGCGAGCGCACGCGGTCGTGCAGGAAGTTGATGGAAGCGAATGTATCCGCTGTCGACCTCAGATCAGGCGAGACAACCCGCTGAATTTAAGCATATCACTAAGCGGAGGAAAAGAAACCAACAGGGATTCCCCGAGTAGCTGCGAGCGAAACGGGACCGAGCCCAGCACCGAATCCCCCGTCCTTGCAGGCGGTCGGGAAATGTGGTGTATGGGAGGCGACGTTCTCGGGTGTTTGCGACGGTGCAAGTCCCCCTGACAGGGGCTTGTCCCAGAGTGGGTGCCAGGCCCGTCTCCGCCGTTGCGCGCCCGGGATGGAGCCTCCCGTGAGTCGGGTTGCTTGAGAGTGCAGCCCTAAGTGGGTGGTAAACTCCATCTAAGGCTAAATACGACCGAGAGACCGATAGTTCACAAGTACCGTGAGGGAAAGTTGAAAAGAACTTTGAAGAGAGAGTTCAAGAGTACGTGAAACCGCTTAGAGTAAAACGGGTGGGCCCTCGAAGCTCGAAAGCGGTGGGATTCAGTCTCCGGACGATCGCGGAGCCGGCGGCGTCAGGTAAACGGTCCCCTTCGGGGGACTGTTCCGGCTGCTGGCACGCAGACGCGGTCTCCGGGGTGCGCACTTCCCACCGCCGGTAGGACGCCGCGACGGACGCGGGTCAAAGGGAACAAGCACGACTTTGAGTCCGGCAGTGGAGGTGACCTGCCCGTCTCTTCGGAGACGGCACGCGGGAGTTATACCACGCCGTGCACGAAAAGTTCGTCACCCCGTCCAGGCCCCATGGGCTTCTCCCGGTTGTCGGGAGGCCCGAACGATGACGCCCTCCGGAAACGGAGCGGAGAACCCGCTGGGCAAGCTTGTCGTCTCCTGCTGTCCGGGTTGGTCCCGCGGCGGCGGGTTGGCCGGCGAGAAGCCTCTGCGAGCGGGGCTATTCTCCCGCGGAGGCGCTATCGTGGTTTGCGGCGAGTAGGTCGGTAACCCACCCGACCCGTCTTGAAACACGGACCAAGGAGTCTAACATGTGCGCGAGTCAATGGGTCTCCCGAAACCCAATGGCGCAATGAAACGTGAAGGCCCCTAGTGGGCTGCGTTGCGATCCCGGACCGCACAGGGGTCCGATAAAGGGCGCAGCAACGGCCCGTCCCAGGCGCTCACACGTCGCCGGGGCGGAGCGAGAGCGCACACGTTGGCACCCGAAAGATGGTGAACTATGCCCGGGCAGGACGAGGCCAGAGGAAACTCTGGTGGAGGTCCGAAGCGATTCTGACGTGCAAATCGATCGTCCGATCCGGGTATAGGGGCGAAAGACCAATCGAACCATCTAGTAGCTGGTTCCCTCCGAAGTTTCCCTCAGGATAGCTGGCGCTCGATGGGAGAGCAGTCACACCTGGTAAAGCGAATGATTAGAGGCATTGGGGTCGAAACGTCCTCAACCTATTCTCAAACTTTCAATGGGTGTACGGGAGGCCTTCTGGGTTGAGGCCTCCCGCTGCGATGAGAGTGCCAAGTGGGCCACTTTTGGTAAGCAGAACTGGCGCTGTGGGATGAACCAAACGCCGGGGTAAGGCGCCCGAGTCGGGACGCTCATGAGAACCCATGAAGGGTGTTGGTTGCTTAAGACAGCAGGACGGTGGCCATGGAAGTCGGAATCCGCTAAGGAGTGTGTAACAACTCACCTGCCGAAGCAACTAGCCCCGAAAATGGATGGCGCTCTAGCGTCGCGCCTATCCCCGGCCGTCGCTGGCAGAAAAGCACGAAATGTGGGGGTGCTAAGCCGCGACGAGTAGGAGGGCCGCAGCGGTGTGCGTTGAAGGTGTCGGGCGTGAGCCCGCCTGGAGCCGCCGCTGGTGCAGATCTTGGTGGTAGTAGCAAATACTCAAGTGAGAACCTTGAGGACTGAAGTGGAGAAGGGTTCCATGTGAACAGCAGTTGAACATGGGTCAGTCGGTCCTTAGGGAAAGGAGAAATCCTTTCAGAAGCGGGCGCGTTTGTGCAGCTCAGTCTGTGATACGGAGACGCCCCGCTGCAACCAAAAGGGAATCGGGTTAACAGTCCCGAACCCGGCTACGGAGATCGGCTCTTCGGAGCCCAGTGCGGCAACGCAAACCAGCTCGGAGACGCCGATGGGAGCCCCGGGAAGAGTTTTCTTTTCTCTGTAAGGAGATCGAGTCCCTGGAATGGGTTCACCCCGAGATAGGGACGGTGGCTCCGTAGAGCAGTGCGGCTCTTGCGCTGTCCGGTGCGCTCCTGTCGGCCCTTGAAAATCCGAGTGAGGGAGTGTGATTTTCGTGCCGGACCGTACCCACATCCGCAGCAGGTCTCCAAGGTGAACAGCCTCTAGTCGATAGACCAATGTAGGTAAGGGAAGTCGGCAAAACGGATCCGTAACCTTGGGAAAAGGATTGGCTCTGAGGGCTGAGCCGGTCGGGCTGGGGTCCAGAAGCAGGAACGGCACTGCACCGGGAC
>NW_027465039.1:0-7500 GCF_043290135.1 Rhipicephalus microplus
ATTTCAATTACGGGGCCTCAAAAGAGTCCCGTATTGTTATTTTTCGTCACTACCTCCCCGTGCCGGGAGTGGGTAATTTGCGCGCCTGCTGCCTTCCTTGGATGTGGTAGCCGTTTCTCAGGCTCCCTCTCCGGAATCGAACCCTGATTCTCCGTTACCCGTAACAACCATGGTAAGCAAGTAACCTACCATCGAAAGTTGATAAGGCAGACACTTGAAAGAAACGTCGCCGGCTCGTGGCCATGCGATCAGCACAAAGTTATCCAGAGTCACCACACAATACGGGCCGAAACCCGATCGATCTTGGTCTAATAAAAGCACCCGTTACCCAAAGGGCTCCAGGCTCACTGCATGTATTAGCTCTAGAATTGCCACAGTTATCCAAGTAGGAAGAAACGATCTAAGGAACCATAACTGATTTAATGAGCCATTCGCGGTTTCGCCTTATTTCGGCATGTACTTAGACATGCATGGCTTAATCTTTGAGACAAGCATATGATTACTGGCAGGATCAACCAGGTAATCGTTCGACTGCGCGTCCGTCCTCGCCCTCGGCGGGCCGGACGCAGTCTGTGTGCGGCGGAGGCCACCTTCAGGCGCCCCAACACGCTTATTTTGCACTCCGAGATGACGGCGTTCGAGCTCGCTACGGCACAACCTTCCCGAAAGACGAGTGGGAGCCGTGCGGCAAGAAGCACGTTCATGCTCGCTCTTTTTCGTTGCATCGACTCGGTCGCGCCGTGCGGGTTGCCCAAGCCCGCTGCACTGTCGGTGGACCGGCCGGAACTAGCAACGGAGCCGAGACTGCAAAGCCGCCAGACGACGGGTCACGCCCGCGTCTTCGGCGCTTTCGCATCTGAATCGCCCGAGGACGACACGGAACACACCTCGATATCGTGGTAAAACGGCACCGTCCGACAACCAGCCCCTAACGCATCAAGCGGATGAGGCTGCAGACGACTGCCGTGGATTCCCCTGGAGCAGACCCGAGGACACGCTTGACGAGGCCGAAGCCCGCCGCATATCAGACACCCGGTCGCTTTCGCGTACGCCGCTCACGAGAACCCCCACATAATAGCAGCGATAAGTACCCAGACCTCCTTGGGCCCTAATACGAGCGTACTCGAGAAAATTTCACCGCGGGTGTGCCCCGAAACGTGTGGCATGTTGAGCGTGCCACAAGTCTACGTCGCTCTCAAACCCGCCGAGGTCGTAGAATTTGCGACCCTACTCACGAAATTCCCACCGAGGATACGGCCGCAAACGTACCGCACCTTGGGTAGGCCACGAGTTTGTGCAACACTACGCTGACGGCACAGCACCGAGGTCGTGCGCGCACGCACGGGAAAATTCCGCCGCGGTTTCTGCCGAAAACGTGAGGCACCACGACTCTCCGCAAGTTCGCGTCGACTGCGAAAGACCGAAGTCGTGAACGACGTGTCCGCTACTCGCCGCCGACACGCTGGACACCAAACGTACAACGACTCGACGGCGTCGTAGAGGCCCACGACGCGGTTTTCCTTAACGACGTCTCGGCGTGGCACCGACAGGTTAGAACGGCCGACCAACGTTCCCTGTCCGCCGTTCGGCTCAGTCGAAGGGCTCGGCGACTTCGGCAACGCTGCGAAGCCGCACGGTGACGCACGCCATGTCCCCATTTTTTTTTTTCTTTCTGCGTCTGCCGGGGTGCCCCTATAATAGCAGCGATAAGCACCCAGACCGCCGTGGGTCGCTCGCCCCGGCTGACGTGGTTTTTCGTACTCCTGCGGCGGTCGCCGTCAAGCACGTCCAAATACGCTACTTTCGTGGGCGCATTCACGCTCTTTCGCTTCGCCGGAGTGCCAGCACTCACTCTGCCAAAAACGGCGAACATCCGAGCGGCGGTTCCCACTTTTGCGTCGGCGTCGCAAACCCCGCCCCGGCAGACGAGGTTTGCCGTACTCGTGCGACGGTGGCCGGCGGGCACGTCGAAAGACGCCGATATCGTGCGCGAATTGGCGCACCTTGGCTTCACCGGAGTGCCGCCACTGACTCCTCCAAAAACGGCGAAGATCCGAGCGGCGCTTCCCACTTTCGCATCGGCGTCCCGAACTCCGCCCCGGCTGACGCGGTTTACCGTACTCGTGCGACGGTCGCCGGCGAGCACGTGGAAAGACGCCGATATCGTGCCCGAATCGGCTCCGTTCGGCTTCGCCGGAGTGCCAGCACTGGCTCGGCGAAAGACGACGAACATCCGAGCGACGGTTCTCACTATTGCGTACGCGTCGCAAACCCCGCCCCGGCAGACGCACTTTGCCGTACTCGTGCGACGGTCGCCGGCGAGCACGTAGAAAGACGCCGATATCGTGCCGGAATCGGCCCCGTTTGGCTTCGCCGGAGTGCCAGCACTCACTCGGCCACAAACGGCGAACATCCGAGCGGCGGTTCCCACTTAGCCGTCGGCGTCCCGAACTCCGCCCCGGCAGACGCGGTTGCCGAGCTCGTGCGACTAGCGACCGCGAAGCCGTCTCGCGACGCCGCTTTCGTGCGCGGCTCCCACTGCGACCTGGGTCACCCGAGGTCGACGAGCAAAAAAGAATGTCGAAAAAAATTTTTTTTTTTTTTGCGTCTGCCGGGGTGCCCCTATAATAGCAGCGATAAGCACCCAGACCGCCATGGGTCGCTCGCCCCGGCTGACGTGGTTTTTCGTTTTCCTGCGGTGGTCGTCGTCAAGCACGTCCAAACACGCCACTTTCGTGGGCGCATTCGCGCTCTTTCGCTTCGCCGGAGTGCCAGCACTCACTCTGCCAAAAACGGCGAACATCCGAGCGGCGGTTCCCACTTTTGCGTCGGCGTCGCAAACCCCGCCCCGGCAGACGAGGTTTGCCGTACTCGTGCGACGGTGGCCGGCGGGCACGTCGAAAGACGCCGATATCGTGCGCGAATTGGCGCACCTTGGCTTCACCGGAGTGCCGCCACTGACTCCTCCAAAAACGGCGAAGATCCGAGCGGCGCTTCCCACTTTCGCATCGGCGTCCCGAACTCCGCCCCGGCTGACGCGGTTTACCGTACTCGTGCGACGGTCGCCGGCGAGCACGTGGAAAGACGCCGATATCGTGCCCGAATCGGCTCCGTTCGGCTTCGCCGGATTGCCAGCACTGGCTCGGCGAAAGACGACGAACATCCGAGCGACGGTTCTCACTATTGCGTACGCGTCGCAAACCCCGCCCCGGCAGACGCACTTTGCCGTACTCGTGCGACGGTCGCCGGCGAGCACGTAGAAAGACGCCGATATCGTGCCGGAATCGGCCCCGTTTGGCTTCGCCGGAGTGCCAGCACTCACTCGGCCACAAACGGCGAACATCCGAGCGGCGGTTCCCACTTAGCCGTCGGCGTCCCGAACTCCGCCCCGGCAGACGCGGTTGCCGAGCTCGTGCGACTAGCGACCGCGAAGCCGTCTCGCGACGCCGCTTTCGTGCGCGGCTCCCACTGCGACCTGGGTCACCCGAGGTCGACGAGCAAAAAAGAATGTCGAAAAAAATTTTTTTTTTTTTTTTGCGTCTGCCGGGGTGCCCCTATAATAGCAGCGATAAGCACCCAGACCGCCATGGGTCGCTCGCCCCGGCTGACGTGGTTTTTCGTTTTCCTGCGGTGGTCGTCGTCAAGCACGTCCAAACACGCCACTTTCGTGGGCGCATTCGCGCTCTTTCGCTTCGCCGGAGTGCCAGCACTCACTCTGCCAAAAACGGCGAACATCCTAGTGGCGGTTCCCACTTTTGCGTCGGCGTCGCCAACCCCGCCCCGGCATACGCGGTTTGCCGTACTCGTGCGGCGGTGGCCGGCGGGCACGTCGAAAGACACCGATATCGTGCGCGAGTCGATGCTTCTTGGTCTCGCAGGAGGGCCGCCACTCACTCCTGCAAAAACGGCGAAGATCCGAGCGGCGCTTCCCACTTTTTCGTCGGCGTCGCAAACCTCGCCCCGGCAGACGCGCTTTGCCGTACTCGTGCGACGGTCGCCGGCGAGCACGTCGAAATACGCCGATATCGTGCCCGAATCGGCCCCGTTTCGCTTCGCCGGAGTGCCAGCACTCGCTCGGCCAAAGACGACGAACATCCGAGCGACGGTTCCCACTATTGCGTACGCGTCGCGAACCCCGCCCCGGCAGACGCGGTTTGCCGTACTCGTGCGGCGGTGGCCGGCGGGCACGTCGAAAGACGCCGATATCGTGCACGAATTGGCGCTCCTTGGCTTCACCGGAGTGCCAGCACTCACTCGGCCAAAAACGGCGAACATCCGAGCAGCGGTACCCACTTAGCCGTCGGCATCCCGAACTCCGCGCCGGCTGACGCGGTTGCCGAGCTCGTGCGACTAGCGACCGCGAACGCGTCTCGCGACGCCGCTTTCGTGCGCGGCTCCCATTGCGACCTGGGTTACCCGAGCTCGACCAGCAAAAAAGAAGGTCGAAAATTTTTTTTTTTTTTTCTGCGTCTGCCGGGGTGCCCCTATAATAGCAGCGATAAGCACCCAGACCGCCGTGTGTCGCTCGCCCCGGCTGACGTGGTTTTTCGTACTCCTGCAGCGGTCGCCGTCACGCACGTCCAAATACGCCACTTTCGTGGGCGCATTCGCGCTCTTTCGCGTCGCCGGAGTGCCAGCACTCACTCTGCCAAAAACGGCCAACATCCGAGCGGCGGTTCCCACTTTTGCGTCGGCGTCGTAAACCCCGCCCCGGCAGACGCGGTTTGCCCTACTCGTGCGACGGTCGCCGGCGAGCGCGTCGAAAGACGCCGATATCGTGCGCTAATTGGCGCTCCCTGGCTTCTCCGGAGTGCCGCCACTCACTCCTCCAAAAACGGCGAAGATCCGAGCGGCGTTCTCCACTTTCGCATCGGCGTCCCGAACTCCGCCCGGGCTGACGCGGTTTACCGTACTCGTGCGACGGTCGCCGGCGGGCACGTCGAAAGACGCCGATATCGTGCCGTAATCGGCCCCGTTTGGCTTCGCCCGTGTGCCAGCACTCACTCGGCCAAAAACGGCGAACATCCGAGCAGCGTTTCCCACTTTCGCATCGGCGTCCCGAAGCCCGCCCCGGCAGACGCGGTTTGCCCTACTCGAGCGACGGTCGCCGGCGATCACGTCGAAAGGCGCCGAATTCGTGCACGAATCGATGCTTCTTGGTCTCGCAGGAGGGCCGCCACTCACTCCTGCAAAAACGGCGAAGATCCGAGTTGCGCTTCCCACTTTTTCGTCGGCGTCCCGAACTACGCCCCGGCTGACGCGGTTTACCGTACTCGTGCGACGGTCGCCGGCGGGCACTTCAAAATACGCCGATTTCGTGGGCGCATTCACGCTGTTTCGCTTCCCCGGAGTGCCAACACTCACTCTGCCGAAAGCGGCGATCATCCGAGCGGCGGTTCCCACTTTTGCGTCGGCTTCGCAAACGGCGCCCCGGCAGACGCGCTCGTGCGACGTACTCGTGCGACGGTCGCCGGCGAGCACGTCGAAAGACGCCGATATCGTGCTCGAATCGACCCCGTTTCGCTTCGCCGGAGTGCTGCCAGTCACGGCGCAGAAAACGGCGAACAAGTGTTTTTTTTTTTTTTTTTCCTAGAATTTGTGTTATAGAAGGCACATTTGATATCGGACGATAATTTTCAACTTTATCACGCGCACCGATTTTCGTGTAGAGGTTTGCAAGTTTATGGGAATTTCTCCACTTGGAATAATGCGATTTAGTAGTACTACGAGAACTTCATGGATGTACTCAAGGGTACGGGGCAAGTCAGTTACGTCAACACCTGCAGATTTTTTACACTTCAAACTGAAAATTGTTGGTTGTGAGTCCTCGTGTGATATTAAAGGCCGATTCGCTAACACATAGAACAAAGAAAGAAAGGAAGAAAAAACGCCCGCGCTCGCTCAAGAAACCTGGGTTCGCAACAAGTGGCAACAACAAGCAACCGAGCGAGTGCGCCAAAACCCGTGGCGGCCGAACAAACGCGAAGTCCCAACCGCGTCAGCCGGGGCGGCACGGGACAGGAAAAATCACTTCAGCCGGGGCGGCGGGGCACCGAATAAACCTCGTCACCTCGTCGCAGGATAAAAGAGGAAACAAAAAGTCTAAACAGCGTCTGCTGGAGCGAATGCGTAATAAAACAACAACAACAACAAAAAAAAAAAACACCCGCGCTCAAGAAGTCTGCAATCACCACAAAAGGCGACTGTGACCGAGCAGCGTCAGCCGGGGCCGTGCGGAAACGGAAAAACCGCGACTACCGGGGCGTCGAGGCACCGAAAAATCCACTTCAGCCGCGGCGAAAAAAAAAAACAAAAAGAAAGACGGAGGGGGGGGGGGGAACCACGTCTGCCGGGGCGAAGGAAAAAAAAAAAACGCGTCTGCCGGGGCGAGCCCGGGTGCGGCACCACCGGGAAAACTGTGGCAAACAGACATGGCGATCGAGTGAGTGGGCCGCCAGCCAGGCTCAGCCAAAAAGTGCAAAGTCCGAACTGCGTCAGCCGGGGCGGCAAAAACCACGTCAGCCGGGGCGGCGCAAAAAACCGCGTCTGCCGGGGCGGCACGAAACCGCGTCAGCCGGGGCGGCGCGAAAACTGCGTCAGCCGGGGCGAAAGAAAAAAAAAAAAAAACGCGTCTGCCGGGGCGAGCCCGGGTGCGGCACCACCGGGAAAACTGTGGCAAACAGACATGGCGATCGAGTGAGTGGGCCGCCAGCCAGGCACAGCCGAAAAGTGCAAAGTCCGAACCGTGTCAGCCGGGGCGGCAAAAAACCGCGTCAGCCGGGGCGGCGCAAAAAACCGCGTCTGCCGGGGCGGCACGAAACCGCGTCTGCCGGGGCGGCGCGAAAACTGCGTCAGCCGGGGCGAGCCCGGGTGCGGCACCACCGGGAAAACTGTGGCAAACAGACATGGCGATCGAGTGAGTGGGCCGCCAGCCAGGCTCAGCCAAAAAGTGCCAAGTCCGAACTGCGTCAGCCGGGGCGGCAAAAAACCGCGTCAGCCGGGGCGGCGCAAAAAACCGCGTCTGCCGGGGCGGCGCGAAAACCGCGTCTGCCGGGGCGGCGCGAAAACTGCGTCAGCCGGGGCGAAAGAAAAAAAAAAACGCGTCTGCCGGGGCGAGCCCGGGTGCGGCACCACCGGGAAAACTGTGGCAAACAGACATGGCGATCGAGTGAGTGGGCCGCCAGCAAGGCTCAGCCAAAAAGTGCTAAGTCCGAACTGCGTCAGCTGGGGCGGCAAAAAACCGCGTCTGCCGGGGCGGCACGAAACCGCGTCAGCCGGGGCGGCGCGAAAACCGCGTCTGCCGGGGCGGCACGAAACCGCGTCAGCCGGGGCGGCGCGAAAACTGCGTCAGCCGGGGCGAGCCCGGGTGCGGCACCACCGGGAAAACTGTGGCAAACAGACATGGCGATCGAGTGAGTGGGCCGCCAGCCAGGCACAGCCGAAAAGTGCTAAGTCCGAACTGCGTCAGCCGGGGCGGCAAAAACCGCGTCAGCCGGGGCG
>NW_027465039.1:12500-17500 GCF_043290135.1 Rhipicephalus microplus
TTTTCAGTGCCCATGGGAAATGAAAGCCGAGGTATCCTCTCCAATATCGGTCTTTTGAGCCATTTCCCATGACAAGCACTAGTTGTTGTCTTTTGTAGTTTTACAAGTTCTTTCGTCTGTCTTCAATTTTCAGCACTGTAGGATGGCCTCGTTAATCTTTTCCACCATTGTTTCAAGTATTTTCATTGTTTCTTTTTGTTTGATTATTTCTGGCTTTCTATTTTGCAGGTTTTGTCCTAAAATTCTTTTTAGTTCCTTTCTTTCGTTTGTTACAATGGGACATTGCTGTAAGTAGTGGTCAAAACTTTCTATTATGTTTGAACAATAACATGTCGCTTGTTGCAGTATTCCGAATCGTGTAAAGTAGAATGGAAATCTTCCATGTCCTGTTATTGCCTGTGATGTGTAGTAATTAGTTGGAAAATGTGGCGGAATGAAATTTGTATTTCTTATCCATGTAAATGTGTAGCTATGCTTGCCTTCTTTCTTCCATAATTCATTCCACTCGTCGTTTAACTTTTTCTTTAATTCTTTTGCTATAACTGTTTTCGTTATGGGAACAAATATTTCCTCTCCGTCTTTGCTCGCTTCTTTTGCGCATTCGTCGGCTAATGTGTTCCCTATATTCCCACTGTGTGCTTTTACGTAGGTCAGTTTAATATCTTTACTTTGTGTTTGGCTTAAGGTTTTCCTGATGTTACAAATAATTGGATTTAGGTTATCTGGATTTTTTATTGCCAGAAGTGCAGATTGGCTGTCTGTAAAAAGCTGGTATTTAACGAAAGCTTGTAGAGGCCAGATATGTTCTATTGCTTTCTGGATTGCAATGATCTCAGCCTCGTAATTACTACTGTGTTCTGGAAGTTTATATTTTTTCACTGTTTGGATTTGGTTATCTTTGTTTAGTATTATAAATGCCGCTCCTGTTTCTTTTTCTTTCTTTGATCCGTCTGTGTATATTTTGAAGTCTGCTTCTTCCTCTGTTGTTCCAAAGGGTATGCTAACTTTATTTGCTGGATGATCTTGCCATTGGTCGTGTTTCTTCATTATTTCGTTTTCGGTGTATACTTTCTGTTGCCATGTGAAGTTCTTTCCTTTCTTAAGTATGTAGTGTAATTCGTTTTCTTTTTCGATTGTCAAATGGAGAGGTGGAATGTTTGCTAATATGTTGAGTGAAAGATTTGATGTTGTTTTGAATGATTTAGTTATTAATAATAAAGGTAATCTTTGGATTGATTTCAGTTTTTTAATAAAAATGGTTTTTCGGCTATACCATGCTGGGGAGGCGTATGTAACCATTCGTTCTATACCCCTTTTATATATTAACTGTAGTGTGTTTCTATTTGTATGTTTGTCGTCTTTTATTGTACGACTTAAATTATACGTGACTTCGTCTACTTTTCTTTTTAAGTATTTTAGATGTGGGAGGAATGTTAGTTTTGTGTCCAAGACCACCCCTAGAATTTTCATTTCGTTAACCATTTTGATTTTATCCTGTCCGATTTTTATTTGGGGTTGATGGCTAATGTACTGCTTTCCGATTATCATATATTCCGATTTTTCCTTATTCAGGGTTATTCCTTTTTGATGTGCCCACTGATTTATTAGTGTTAGTGCCTTCGTAGCTTTTTCCTCCACCTCTTTTCTTGAGCGGAACTTTATGTGTAACACCACGTCGTCCGCAAAGGCTTGGATGTGTACTCCTTCTTGAAGCTGAGTTTCTAATAGGTCGCCTATTGTTATATTCCAACAGAGTGGGCTTAAAGGTGACCCCTGTGGGGAACCTGAAGTTAGTGTTTTCTTAATTTTTACTCCATCTGTTTCATAGATTATTTTCCTGTTCCGTAGAATATTGTCCGCCAGTTTTATTAGGTTGTTGGGACACTTATATTCTTCTAATTTCTGAATAACTACTTCGGGTTTTATAGAATTGAATGCGTTTTTAATATCTAGTGCTATTAGCATGCTGTTTAGCTTATCAATTTTCGCTTGGTTTATTCGTTTGATTATTTCTTCCAATGCCGTGGTTGTTGATGTCCCATGGGTAAATCCAAATTGTTTTTTGTTAAAATGGTGATTTTTAAACAAGAAATAATAGATTCTATCTTTTATGAGCTTTTCTAATATTTTTCCCAAAATCGAGTTAATAGCTATTGGGCGATATTTGTTTTCCTCGGATTTGTCCTCTCCGTTCCCTTTTGGAATCAATATAATTTTAGATTCTTTCCATCTTTGAGGAAAATGTCCGTGCTTTAAGCATGCATTAAAAAGATTGACAAAGAAAGTCTTATGCCTTTCATACATCACTTGTATGAGGTTAGTTTTTAGGTTGTCTGGTCCGGGGGTTACATCTTTCCTCAGATTTTTTACTATCTGCGTTACTTCAATCTCTGTAAATGGGAGGTCATCACTGGGTAAATTTCTTTCTCTCATTTCTGCTCCCGATGTCCAATTTCCTCCCTGTTTGTTATTGTTTATTGTGTCGTTGCTTGATTGTATTTGACTGTGTCCTGGCTCGTCATTTTCCATGCAGTTAGGGTATAAATTTCCTAGAATGTGTTCTATTGTTTCCTGAAGAGTCTTTGTGACTTCTCCATTTTCTTTTGTGATGCTTCTAAACATAACCTTGGTTTTCATCTTATTTCGTGCAATTTTATACGGTAGGATGAATGGATTTTTCGTAGCCTTAGTACATAGAGTTTTCCAACTGTTGTTTTTAGCCTGTTCTATCATGTTGTTATACGTGTCATGTTCTTTATAGTATTCCTTTTTGTATTGTTCTCTGATATCCCCTTTCGCCTTTTGATACCTCCTTCGTAGTGCTCTGACTCTCTTCCTTTCAATTTCTAGGTCTCTTGACCACCAAGTATTCGGTTTTTGTTTAGAAGGTTTTTTCTTTTTACTGAATTCCTTCTTAAGTTTCTCGATTTTCTCGTGTAGCGTATTCACTATTTCTTCAATACTTTCCTTCGTGTTTATTTTCCCCTGGACTTCCTCAAACCAGGGATCAATTTGCAACTTTTCCATGACTTTTGTTTGCCCTTTTAACGTTAGGCCATATTCCTCTGGAAGTTCTTCATTTTTAATAACAACTTTAATGTATCTGTGATCGCTGTGATTATAGGTTTTAAGTACTTCCCAGCTTTTAATATCCTGGTTTAGGTTTGCGTCACATATGGTGAGGTCAATCCAACCCCTCGCCCTACTTGTTTTAAATGTCGGAGGTGATTCTTTGGCATTTAATAATGTCAGGTTGTGTAATACTGTGAATTCTAATACTTTTTCACCTTTCTCATCCGTCTCCGTGCTTCCCCAAATTTGATGTTTTGAGTTGAAGTCACCCATTATTATCGTGTTAATGTCTATAAATTTCTGTAAAATGTTTCCTATTGCTGACATTGCCAGCTCGACGTTTTCATTCGGAGGACAGTAGCAGTTGATAATTACCAATTCTCTTTCACCTTTATTTATCTTGACTGCTATTAGTTTTTGTTCTATAATAATTGGGAAAGCGGTTATATTTTCTTTGTGTATTATGATGGCTGTCTTCGGGTCTTTGTTGTTGGCTATAACTTTATGCTTTAGCGGAAACCCTATGATTTTGTTGTTGAGCGAATATGGTTCTTGGAGTACAGATATGTCGAATTCTTCTTCTTGTTGAAAATTGTTTAGTGACTGATTTGCCTTAAATGCCCTGCCTAAATTTACCTGTATTATTTGTATTTCAGTGCTATTCGCCATTGTGCCTGTGTGTTGGGTACTCTTAGTTTAGTCTAGCTAGAATTTTGCCTTTCTCGGCCTGTACCTTTGTTATGTATACCGGGCATTCCCTGGACATCATAGAATGATCTGTCTCCGTGCGACCCTCAGTCTCGCAGATGTTGCAGTGCGATTCTGCTTCACATTCTCTTTGGTAGTGACCTCGTTGGCCACAGTTAATGCAGCGCTGGGGGCCATCGCAATCGGGAGCAATGTGGCCGTGCATGGCGCATCTTGTGCATCTGGGCCAAAAGATGTCGTCAAAGATCGGGCATCGTGACCAGCCGATGTTCAGTGCAGTTCGGCTTCCGATTGCTTTGTTTGCACTTCGATTTAGGGCAAGAATCACTGTCTTGCCTCTCTTGCCCGGCCATGTCTTCTTTATTGTTATGTCTTCTGGCGAGCACACCAAACGGTTTTGCCTGACGATTCGGGCTGGGAGATTGACCTCGTCAATTTCATCCTCGAGTCCAATTATTTTCTTATGGATCCTGTTCTCCTTTGGGAGCTTGGCTTCAACATTTCTCAGTTCTCTGTCCTTCTGAATGAACTGGAGAATCTTAGCTGAGTCTTCTTTTGACTTCGTCATCACGACAATTCCCTCTCTCCCTGGCCGAATTGTTGCTTCTTGGATTCCCAGGTCGAGGGGATCCACCCGCTGCCTCAGAAGCGATGCGACCTCTTTTTTCTCCATTGTTCCGGAAGATACCACCAGAGCATAGGTTGGTCGGCTCTCGGTTGCGGGAGTGTTGCTCTGTGTTGGCTCTTCCCTTTGTTCGAGTGGTTCTTCTTGTCTTCTTTTCTCCAATTCTTCGATCCTGCCTTTTTGGAACGCAATCTGTTGGGCCTGTTCCATTAACAGGTTTTTCAATTTAGCTTGTTCGGAGATTATCGCTTCAATCTGCTGGGCTACCGCCTCGTCGCCGCCCGTCAATGTAGAGATTTTAATGAGAGCCCTCATAGTGTTTTTGTCTGCTTTGGAAAGTCTAGACAAAACTGTACCTTTTTCTCCGCGGCTGGTTGGGAGTGACGATTGTGAATTTCTGTCTTCGTCCCAGTTGTCTAGCGCTCCTTCGTTAGCAGCCGTTTGTGTTTGAGGGTGGACCTCTCCTCCTTCAGCTTCTTCGGTTTCGGTTCCTCGGCTGCCTCCCTCTACCTGGTCATTCTCGGTTGGGCTCCACCAATCTGTTTCAAGAGAAGCTTTGGCGGGCATCGCTCCTTGTGGTTCTTCTTTCTTTGCC
>NW_027465039.1:22500-35000 GCF_043290135.1 Rhipicephalus microplus
ACATCCTCAATGCAGTCGGTCGCCCCCGTTTCGGTTGGGCTCTGGCACGACGGTCGCCACCGTCTCGCCCTTGAGTGGCCGCTGTTGGCGCTCGCTGTGAGGTGTTCAGCGTGCTGTCCGTGTTGCCGACGCGGTCAAAACGAGTCGACGGCTCACGTTCCCTTGTGCGCCGAAGGCTCTCTTGATATGTGATCCGACCCTCAGACAGACGAAGCCAAGGGAAGACCCAAGGCCGCAATGTGCGTTCAAAGAATCAGTGCTCAGTGTGTCCTGCAATTCACACCAAGTCTCGCAGCTGGCTGCGTTCTTCATCGACCCGAGAACCGAGTGATCCACCGCTTAGAGTCGTGAAAAAGTGTTTGTTCAATTCCGTACAGTCAAAACCAAACGTTTCTGGCACTCGGCCAAACAGTGGCCAAGAAGGGCGCTTTTCAGCGCACGCTTGGACTCCAAAACTCTGCCGCGCCTTTTTCGGCTGCCGCAAATCGAGCAAACGGTGTGTTTCGGACGGCGTTTCGCTTCCGCTACTTGCGAGTGCTTTCGTGGTCCACCCCTCTATAAATACTCGGGAGGCGTCGAAGCCGGTTCTCCAAGCCGGACCCGTAGGTATCGTTGTGTGCTCGCTCTCATTGGCCCGCCTAACCAGAAAATGCCTGCGGTACACCCATTTGGATAAGAGTGCACGCAGATGCGGGCCTCGACGGCTACACATTTCCTCGGGCGGCCGCCTCCCGGCCTCCGTGGAGCGCGGGATGCACGGTCCCATCGACAAGCCTCTCCCGTTTTTACCGTGGCGTCGCGGTTCACCACGGCGGGCGGGTCGGTCTCCTCCGCATAAAAAGGGGGACCCCCGCTTTTTGTTCCACGAAATCGCACAAGCTTTTTTCGCATCCACGGTTTGCCACCGCACACCAAAATGCCGATCCGGCTGCCTACTTTAGCCAACAGGTGGAGCCAGGCGCGCCGTACTTGCGCGGCACTTCCCACGTCCACCGAAGTCGGTGCCAAGGACCACTTTCGGCGCCGGAGCCGCGTACGAGCCTACTCGAGGCGGAAGAACGAAGCCAGCAAGGGCCTGGCCGCAAGTGCGTTCAATTGTCGGGACGTCCAAGTCCCTCGTTCTTCCGTGCTTCCTCTTTCGGCAAGTCGTTGCGGCACCTTCCCAAAGCGCGCAGACCCGCTAATCGCGACGAGCGCGACGTGGCCGTGCCGCCTTTCCCTCGGCAGCAAGCAAAACGCCTGGCAACGTCGACGCTCCCCTAACCGCGATCTCGCACCGTGTTTCGTGTGGCGAATTCAAAAGCCGGCCGGCGCTGCTGCAACCATTACGGTCGGTACGCATACGCCGCGGAGGGCGGGACGGTCATCGGAGCGTGCGGTTCCTCCATCGAGTACTGCGCACCTCGGCCGTCGCATCGCCGTGCCATGACCGGCCGCGCGTCAACGCGAACCGGTGCCAGCGAGATCCCTCGCCTGCAAGAACCGACCGGCAGCCTCCGTCACCCGAGGACGCGGAGGCGCTTGCCGCGGACGGCGGGACGGTATGCACTGGTGCACAGCGGACCCGTCACATCGCCAGTTCCTTGACCGACCGCCGACGCTTGTGCCGTTCCTCTCGTACTTGGCAGTCGCCGCGCGATTGTCGGGTCTCGTTCTTGCACGCTCGAACGGTCGGGAGGGCACTCGGCTGGCGTTTCGGGAACGCGCAGCCTCGCCTTCTACCGACGTAACCACGACTCGCCGTTCGCGCTCCGCCGCTCCTGTTTACAGTACTAGGCGGTCCCGCAGCGGTCGGGTCGCGCATTTCGAGCGCTTCGAGCCACGGTGCAGTGGCGGGTCGAAAGCCGACCTATGAGTGCGTTGCGCCGTTTGTACCCGCGTCCGCCACCTGGCCGACCGTCCAAGGTCGCGGTGTTGGCGTCCGCTGGGCGCAACAATTTGTCACGGGGTGCCGCTCCACATTCAGGCAGCCCCGTGGGGAAAAGCCGACCCCGCGTCCAAACGGGGTCAGCGGCAGAAAGTGTCGGGCGCAGACGCAGCTGAGGCGCTCACCCTTCACAATCCGTTAATGATCCTTCCGCAGGTTCACCTACGGAAACCTTGTTACGACTTTTACTTCCTCTAAATGATCAAGTTTGGTCATCTTTCCAACAGACCGGCGCAACCGAAAGGCCGCGCCGGACATCGGTCCGAAGACCTCACTAAATCATTCAATCGGTAGTAGCGACGGGCGGTGTGTACAAAGGGCAGGGACGTAATCAACGCGAGCTTATGACTCGCGCTTACTGGGAATTCCTCGTTCAAGGGGAACAATTGCAAGCCCCTATCCCAATCACGAAAGAAGTTCCACGGGTTACCCAGTCTTTTCAGACAGGGATAAAGACACGCTGCTTCCTTCAGTGTAGCGCGCGTGCGGCCCCGGACATCTAAGGGCATCACAGACCTGTTATTGCTCTGTTTCGTGCGGCTAGGAGCCGCTTGTCCCTCTAAGAAGGTTGTAAGGTGCTGGGAACCCCGCACCTATTTAATAGGCTAGAGTCTCGTTCGTTATCGGAATTAACCAGACAAATCGCTCCACCAACTAAGAACGGCCATGCACCACCATCCACCGAATCAAGAAAGAGCTCTCAATCTGTCAATCCTCCCAGTGTCCGGGCCGGGTAAGTTTTCCCGTGTTGAGTCAAATTAAGCCGCAGGCTCCACTCCTGGTGGTGCCCTTCCGTCAATTCCTTTAAGTTTCAGCTTTGCAACCATACTTCCCCCGGAACCCAAATACTTTGGTTTCCCGGAAGCTGCCCGCCGAGTCATTTGAGTAACTCAGGCGGATCGCTGGTTGGCATCGTTTATGGTCAGAACTAGGGCGGTATCTGATCGCCTTCGAACCTCTGACTTTCGTTCTTGATCAATGAAAACATTCTTGGCAAATGCTTTCGCAGTAGTTCGTCTTGCGACGGTCCAAGAATTTCACCTCTAGCGCCGCAATACGAATGCCCCCGTCCGTCCCTCTTAATCATTACCTCGTATTCCAAAAACCAACAGAACAGAAACGAGGTCTTGTTCTATTATTCCATGCAAGTTTATTCAGGCGACTCGCCTGCGTTGAGCACTCTAATTTTTTCAAAGTAAAAGCACCGGCCATCTCGAGGCACACAATGAAGTGCACCAAGAAAGAACCGGCATGATGTTCAGTCCGAGCCGTCGCATCGGGTAGATGCACTACTCGTCTGGAACTGAGATCCAACTACGAGCTTTTTAACCGCAGCAGCTTTAGTATACGCTATTGGAGCTGGAATTACCGCGGCTGCTGGCACCAGACTTGCCCTCCAATTGATCCTCGTTAAAGGATTTAGAGTGTACTCATTTCAATTACGGGGCCTCAAAAGAGTCCCGTATTGTTATTTTTCGTCACTACCTCCCCGTGCCGGGAGTGGGTAATTTGCGCGCCTGCTGCCTTCCTTGGATGTGGTAGCCGTTTCTCAGGCTCCCTCTCCGGAATCGAACCCTGATTCTCCGTTACCCGTAACAACCATGGTAAGCAAGTAACCTACCATCGAAAGTTGATAAGGCAGACACTTGAAAGAAACGTCGCCGGCTCGTGGCCATGCGATCAGCACAAAGTTATCCAGAGTCACCACACAATACGGGCCGAAACCCGATCGATCTTGGTCTAATAAAAGCACCCGTTACCCAAAGGGCTCCAGGCTCACTGCATGTATTAGCTCTAGAATTGCCACAGTTATCCAAGTAGGAAGAAACGATCTAAGGAACCATAACTGATTTAATGAGCCATTCGCGGTTTCGCCTTATTTCGGCATGTACTTAGACATGCATGGCTTAATCTTTGAGACAAGCATATGATTACTGGCAGGATCAACCAGGTAATCGTTCGACTGCGCGTCCGTCCTCGCCCTCGGCGGGCCGGACGCAGTCTGTGTGCGGCGGAGGCCACCTTCAGGCGCCCCAACACGCTTATTTTGCACTCCGAGATGACGGCGTTCGAGCTCGCTACGGCACAACCTTCCCGAAAGACGAGTGGGAGCCGTGCGGCAAGAAGCACGTTCATGCTCGCTCTTTTTCGTTGCATCGACTCGGTCGCGCCGTGCGGGTTGCCCAAGCCCGCTGCACTGTCGGTGGACCGGCCGGAACTAGCAACGGAGCCGAGACTGCAAAGCCGCCAGACGACGGGTCACGCCCGCGTCTTCGGCGCTTTCGCATCTGAATCGCCCGAGGACGACACGGAACACACCTCGATATCGTGGTAAAACGGCACCGTCCGACAACCAGCCCCTAACGCATCAAGCGGATGAGGCTGCAGACGACTGCCGTGGATTCCCCTGGAGCAGACCCGAGGACACGCTTGACGAGGCCGAAGCCCGCCGCATATCAGACACCCGGTCGCTTTCGCGTACGCCGCTCACGAGAACCCCCACATAATAGCAGCGATAAGTACCCAGACCTCCTTGGGCCCTAATACGAGCGTACTCGAGAAAATTTCACCGCGGGTGTGCCCCGAAACGTGTGGCATGTTGAGCGTGCCACAAGTCTACGTCGCTCTCAAACCCGCCGAGGTCGTAGAATTTGCGACCCTACTCACGAAATTCCCACCGAGGATACGGCCGCAAACGTACCGCACCTTGGGTAGGCCACGAGTTTGTGCAACACTACGCTGACGGCACAGCACCGAGGTCGTGCGCGCACGCACGGGAAAATTCCGCCGCGGTTTCTGCCGAAAACGTGAGGCACCACGACTCTCCGCAAGTTCGCGTCGACTGCGAAAGACCGAAGTCGTGAACGACGTGTCCGCTACTCGCCGCCGACACGCTGGACACCAAACGTACAACGACTCGACGGCGTCGTAGAGGCCCACGACGCGGTTTTCCTTAACGACGTCTCGGCGTGGCACCGACAGGTTAGAACGGCCGACCAACGTTCCCTGTCCGCCGTTCGGCTCAGTCGAAGGGCTCGGCGACTTCGGCAACGCTGCGAAGCCGCACGGTGACGCACGCCATGTCCCCATTTTTTTTTTTCTTTCTGCGTCTGCCGGGGTGCCCCTATAATAGCAGCGATAAGCACCCAGACCGCCGTGGGTCGCTCGCCCCGGCTGACGTGGTTTTTCGTACTCCTGCGGCGGTCGCCGTCAAGCACGTCCAAATACGCTACTTTCGTGGGCGCATTCACGCTCTTTCGCTTCGCCGGAGTGCCAGCACTCACTCTGCCAAAAACGGCGAACATCCGAGCGGCGGTTCCCACTTTTGCGTCGGCGTCGCAAACCCCGCCCCGGCAGACGAGGTTTGCCGTACTCGTGCGACGGTGGCCGGCGGGCACGTCGAAAGACGCCGATATCGTGCGCGAATTGGCGCACCTTGGCTTCACCGGAGTGCCGCCACTGACTCCTCCAAAAACGGCGAAGATCCGAGCGGCGCTTCCCACTTTCGCATCGGCGTCCCGAACTCCGCCCCGGCTGACGCGGTTTACCGTACTCGTGCGACGGTCGCCGGCGAGCACGTGGAAAGACGCCGATATCGTGCCCGAATCGGCTCCGTTCGGCTTCGCCGGAGTGCCAGCACTGGCTCGGCGAAAGACGACGAACATCCGAGCGACGGTTCTCACTATTGCGTACGCGTCGCAAACCCCGCCCCGGCAGACGCACTTTGCCGTACTCGTGCGACGGTCGCCGGCGAGCACGTAGAAAGACGCCGATATCGTGCCGGAATCGGCCCCGTTTGGCTTCGCCGGAGTGCCAGCACTCACTCGGCCACAAACGGCGAACATCCGAGCGGCGGTTCCCACTTAGCCGTCGGCGTCCCGAACTCCGCCCCGGCAGACGCGGTTGCCGAGCTCGTGCGACTAGCGACCGCGAAGCCGTCTCGCGACGCCGCTTTCGTGCGCGGCTCCCACTGCGACCTGGGTCACCCGAGGTCGACGAGCAAAAAAGAATGTCGAAAAAAATTTTTTTTTTTTTTGCGTCTGCCGGGGTGCCCCTATAATAGCAGCGATAAGCACCCAGACCGCCATGGGTCGCTCGCCCCGGCTGACGTGGTTTTTCGTTTTCCTGCGGTGGTCGTCGTCAAGCACGTCCAAACACGCCACTTTCGTGGGCGCATTCGCGCTCTTTCGCTTCGCCGGAGTGCCAGCACTCACTCTGCCAAAAACGGCGAACATCCGAGCGGCGGTTCCCACTTTTGCGTCGGCGTCGCAAACCCCGCCCCGGCAGACGAGGTTTGCCGTACTCGTGCGACGGTGGCCGGCGGGCACGTCGAAAGACGCCGATATCGTGCGCGAATTGGCGCACCTTGGCTTCACCGGAGTGCCGCCACTGACTCCTCCAAAAACGGCGAAGATCCGAGCGGCGCTTCCCACTTTCGCATCGGCGTCCCGAACTCCGCCCCGGCTGACGCGGTTTACCGTACTCGTGCGACGGTCGCCGGCGAGCACGTGGAAAGACGCCGATATCGTGCCCGAATCGGCTCCGTTCGGCTTCGCCGGATTGCCAGCACTGGCTCGGCGAAAGACGACGAACATCCGAGCGACGGTTCTCACTATTGCGTACGCGTCGCAAACCCCGCCCCGGCAGACGCACTTTGCCGTACTCGTGCGACGGTCGCCGGCGAGCACGTAGAAAGACGCCGATATCGTGCCGGAATCGGCCCCGTTTGGCTTCGCCGGAGTGCCAGCACTCACTCGGCCACAAACGGCGAACATCCGAGCGGCGGTTCCCACTTAGCCGTCGGCGTCCCGAACTCCGCCCCGGCAGACGCGGTTGCCGAGCTCGTGCGACTAGCGACCGCGAAGCCGTCTCGCGACGCCGCTTTCGTGCGCGGCTCCCACTGCGACCTGGGTCACCCGAGGTCGACGAGCAAAAAAGAATGTCGAAAAAAATTTTTTTTTTTTTTTTGCGTCTGCCGGGGTGCCCCTATAATAGCAGCGATAAGCACCCAGACCGCCATGGGTCGCTCGCCCCGGCTGACGTGGTTTTTCGTTTTCCTGCGGTGGTCGTCGTCAAGCACGTCCAAACACGCCACTTTCGTGGGCGCATTCGCGCTCTTTCGCTTCGCCGGAGTGCCAGCACTCACTCTGCCAAAAACGGCGAACATCCTAGTGGCGGTTCCCACTTTTGCGTCGGCGTCGCCAACCCCGCCCCGGCATACGCGGTTTGCCGTACTCGTGCGGCGGTGGCCGGCGGGCACGTCGAAAGACACCGATATCGTGCGCGAGTCGATGCTTCTTGGTCTCGCAGGAGGGCCGCCACTCACTCCTGCAAAAACGGCGAAGATCCGAGCGGCGCTTCCCACTTTTTCGTCGGCGTCGCAAACCTCGCCCCGGCAGACGCGCTTTGCCGTACTCGTGCGACGGTCGCCGGCGAGCACGTCGAAATACGCCGATATCGTGCCCGAATCGGCCCCGTTTCGCTTCGCCGGAGTGCCAGCACTCGCTCGGCCAAAGACGACGAACATCCGAGCGACGGTTCCCACTATTGCGTACGCGTCGCGAACCCCGCCCCGGCAGACGCGGTTTGCCGTACTCGTGCGGCGGTGGCCGGCGGGCACGTCGAAAGACGCCGATATCGTGCACGAATTGGCGCTCCTTGGCTTCACCGGAGTGCCAGCACTCACTCGGCCAAAAACGGCGAACATCCGAGCAGCGGTACCCACTTAGCCGTCGGCATCCCGAACTCCGCGCCGGCTGACGCGGTTGCCGAGCTCGTGCGACTAGCGACCGCGAACGCGTCTCGCGACGCCGCTTTCGTGCGCGGCTCCCATTGCGACCTGGGTTACCCGAGCTCGACCAGCAAAAAAGAAGGTCGAAAATTTTTTTTTTTTTTTCTGCGTCTGCCGGGGTGCCCCTATAATAGCAGCGATAAGCACCCAGACCGCCGTGTGTCGCTCGCCCCGGCTGACGTGGTTTTTCGTACTCCTGCAGCGGTCGCCGTCACGCACGTCCAAATACGCCACTTTCGTGGGCGCATTCGCGCTCTTTCGCGTCGCCGGAGTGCCAGCACTCACTCTGCCAAAAACGGCCAACATCCGAGCGGCGGTTCCCACTTTTGCGTCGGCGTCGTAAACCCCGCCCCGGCAGACGCGGTTTGCCCTACTCGTGCGACGGTCGCCGGCGAGCGCGTCGAAAGACGCCGATATCGTGCGCTAATTGGCGCTCCCTGGCTTCTCCGGAGTGCCGCCACTCACTCCTCCAAAAACGGCGAAGATCCGAGCGGCGTTCTCCACTTTCGCATCGGCGTCCCGAACTCCGCCCGGGCTGACGCGGTTTACCGTACTCGTGCGACGGTCGCCGGCGGGCACGTCGAAAGACGCCGATATCGTGCCGTAATCGGCCCCGTTTGGCTTCGCCCGTGTGCCAGCACTCACTCGGCCAAAAACGGCGAACATCCGAGCAGCGTTTCCCACTTTCGCATCGGCGTCCCGAAGCCCGCCCCGGCAGACGCGGTTTGCCCTACTCGAGCGACGGTCGCCGGCGATCACGTCGAAAGGCGCCGAATTCGTGCACGAATCGATGCTTCTTGGTCTCGCAGGAGGGCCGCCACTCACTCCTGCAAAAACGGCGAAGATCCGAGTTGCGCTTCCCACTTTTTCGTCGGCGTCCCGAACTACGCCCCGGCTGACGCGGTTTACCGTACTCGTGCGACGGTCGCCGGCGGGCACTTCAAAATACGCCGATTTCGTGGGCGCATTCACGCTGTTTCGCTTCCCCGGAGTGCCAACACTCACTCTGCCGAAAGCGGCGATCATCCGAGCGGCGGTTCCCACTTTTGCGTCGGCTTCGCAAACGGCGCCCCGGCAGACGCGCTCGTGCGACGTACTCGTGCGACGGTCGCCGGCGAGCACGTCGAAAGACGCCGATATCGTGCTCGAATCGACCCCGTTTCGCTTCGCCGGAGTGCTGCCAGTCACGGCGCAGAAAACGGCGAACAAGTGTTTTTTTTTTTTTTTCCTAGAATTTGTGTTATAGAAGGCACATTTGATATCGGACGATAATTTTCAACTTTATCACGCGCACCGATTTTCGTGTAGAGGTTTGCAAGTTTATGGGAATTTCTCCACTTGGAATAATGCGATTTAGTAGTACTACGAGAACTTCATGGATGTACTCAAGGGTACGGGGCAAGTCAGTTACGTCAACACCTGCAGATTTTTTACACTTCAAACTGAAAATTGTTGGTTGTGAGTCCTCGTGTGATATTAAAGGCCGATTCGCTAACACATAGAACAAAGAAAGAAAGGAAGAAAAAACGCCCGCGCTCGCTCAAGAAACCTGGGTTCGCAACAAGTGGCAACAACAAGCAACCGAGCGAGTGCGCCAAAACCCGTGGCGGCCGAACAAACGCGAAGTCCCAACCGCGTCAGCCGGGGCGGCACGGGACAGGAAAAATCACTTCAGCCGGGGCGGCGGGGCACCGAATAAACCTCGTCACCTCGTCGCAGGATAAAAGAGGAAACAAAAAGTCTAAACAGCGTCTGCTGGAGCGAATGCGTAATAAAACAACAACAACAACAAAAAAAAAAACACCCGCGCTCAAGAAGTCTGCAATCACCACAAAAGGCGACTGTGACCGAGCAGCGTCAGCCGGGGCCGTGCGGAAACGGAAAAACCGCGACTACCGGGGCGTCGAGGCACCGAAAAATCCACTTCAGCCGCGGCGAAAAAAAAAAACAAAAAGAAAGACGGAGGGGGGGGGGGGAACCACGTCTGCCGGGGCGAAGGAAAAAAAAAAAACGCGTCTGCCGGGGCGAGCCCGGGTGCGGCACCACCGGGAAAACTGTGGCAAACAGACATGGCGATCGAGTGAGTGGGCCGCCAGCCAGGCTCAGCCAAAAAGTGCAAAGTCCGAACTGCGTCAGCCGGGGCGGCAAAAACCACGTCAGCCGGGGCGGCGCAAAAAACCGCGTCTGCCGGGGCGGCACGAAACCGCGTCAGCCGGGGCGGCGCGAAAACTGCGTCAGCCGGGGCGAAAGAAAAAAAAAAAAAAACGCGTCTGCCGGGGCGAGCCCGGGTGCGGCACCACCGGGAAAACTGTGGCAAACAGACATGGCGATCGAGTGAGTGGGCCGCCAGCCAGGCACAGCCGAAAAGTGCAAAGTCCGAACCGTGTCAGCCGGGGCGGCAAAAAACCGCGTCAGCCGGGGCGGCGCAAAAAACCGCGTCTGCCGGGGCGGCACGAAACCGCGTCTGCCGGGGCGGCGCGAAAACTGCGTCAGCCGGGGCGAGCCCGGGTGCGGCACCACCGGGAAAACTGTGGCAAACAGACATGGCGATCGAGTGAGTGGGCCGCCAGCCAGGCTCAGCCAAAAAGTGCCAAGTCCGAACTGCGTCAGCCGGGGCGGCAAAAAACCGCGTCAGCCGGGGCGGCGCAAAAAACCGCGTCTGCCGGGGCGGCGCGAAAACCGCGTCTGCCGGGGCGGCGCGAAAACTGCGTCAGCCGGGGCGAAAGAAAAAAAAAAACGCGTCTGCCGGGGCGAGCCCGGGTGCGGCACCACCGGGAAAACTGTGGCAAACAGACATGGCGATCGAGTGAGTGGGCCGCCAGCAAGGCTCAGCCAAAAAGTGCTAAGTCCGAACTGCGTCAGCTGGGGCGGCAAAAAACCGCGTCTGCCGGGGCGGCACGAAACCGCGTCAGCCGGGGCGGCGCGAAAACCGCGTCTGCCGGGGCGGCACGAAACCGCGTCAGCCGGGGCGGCGCGAAAACTGCGTCAGCCGGGGCGAGCCCGGGTGCGGCACCACCGGGAAAACTGTGGCAAACAGACATGGCGATCGAGTGAGTGGGCCGCCAGCCAGGCACAGCCGAAAAGTGCTAAGTCCGAACTGCGTCAGCCGGGGCGGCAAAAACCGCGTCAGCCGGGGCGGCGCGAAAACCGCGTCTGCCGGGGCGGCACGAAACCGCGTCAGCCGGGGCGGCGCGAAAACTGCGTCAGCCGGGGCGAGCCCGGGTGCGGCACCACCGGGAAAACTGTGGCTAACAGACATGGCGATCGAGTGAGTGGGCCACCAGCCAGGCTCAGCCAAAAAGTGCTAAGTCCGAACTGCGTCAGCCGGGGCGGCAAAAACCGCGTCAGCCGGGGCGGCGCAAAAAACCGCGTCTGCCGGGGCGGCACGAAACCGCGTCAGCCGGGGCGGCGCGAAAACTGCGTCAGCCGGGGCGAAAGAAAAAAAAAAAACGCGTCTGCCGGGGCGAGCCCGGGTGCGGCACCACCGGGAAAACTGTGGCAAACAGACATGGCGATCGAGTGAGTGGGCCGCCAGCCAGGCACAGCCGAAAAGTGCCAAGTCCGAACTGCGTCAGCCGGGGCGGCAAAAAACCGCGTCAGCCGGGGCGGCGCAAAAAACCGCGTCTGCCGGGGCGGCACGAAACCGCGTCAGCCGGGGCGGCGCGAAAACTGCGTCAGCCGGGGCGAGCCCGGGTGCGGCACCACCGGGAAAACTGTGGCAAACAGACATGGCGATCGAGTGAGTGGGCCGCCAGCCAGGCTCAGCCAAAAAGTGCCAAGTCCGAACTGCGTCAGCCGGGGCGGCGCAAAAAACCGCGTCTGCCGGGGCGGCGCGAAAACCGCGTCTGCCGGGGCGGCGCGAAAACTGCGTCAGCCGGGGCGAAAGAAAAAAAAAACGCGTCTGCCGGGGCGGCAAAAAACCGCGTCTGCCGGGGCGGCACGAAACCGCGTCAGCCGGGGCGGCGCGAAAACCGCGTCTGCCGGGGCGGCACGAAACCGCGTCAGCCGGGGCGAGCCCGGGTGCGGCACCACCGGGAAAACTGTGGCAAACAGACATGGCGATCGAGTGAGTGGGCCGCCAGCCAGGCACAGCCGAAAAGTGCTAAGTCCGAACTGCGTCAGCCGGGGCGGCAAAAACCGCGTCAGCCGGGGCGGCGCAAAAACCGCGTCTGCCGGGGCGAATGCAAAAAAAACAAAGAAAAAAGCCCGCGCTTAATCAAAAGAAAACAAAGAAAAAAGCTTGCGCTTAATCAAAAGAAAACAAACAAAAAAAGTTCGCGCTTAAGCCTGGCGGTGGAACCACCGGGGCAAACAGACCTGGCGATCGAGTGAGTGGGCCGCCAGCCGGGGTGAGCCAAAAAGTGCAAAGTCGGAACCGCGTCAGCCGGGGCGGCGCGAAAACCGCGTCAGCCGGGGCGGCGCAAAAACTGCGTCAGCCGGGGCGGCACGGAAAAACGAAAACCACGTCAGCCGGGGCGACATCAAAATGAGGAAAAAAAAAAAAAACTGCCTTAGGACACCTGCGTACACTTTCATGCGTTTGGGCATATCTCTCTGTAACACGCGCGCCCCTCGTTACGCGCGGCACTCTGTTTTCTCCGACACCCATATTTCGGCGGCATGTGGCACGCGCGCCCGTCCCTACGCACGGCACACCGCAGTGCTTTCTCGATATTTTTCTTTTCCTCCAACACCGTCATCTATAGGCTTTTAGTGACCTGTTGCTCGTGGCAAAAGTTCGCTAGCTCTGACACCTCTTGCATGCGCACCGTTTTTGCGCAC
>NW_027465039.1:42500-60000 GCF_043290135.1 Rhipicephalus microplus
ACGCTCCCCTAACCGCGATCTCGCACCGTGTTTCGTGTGGCGAATTCAAAAGCCGGCCGGCGCTGCTGCAACCATTACGGTCGGTACGCATACGCCGCGGAGGGCGGGACGGTCATCGGAGCGTGCGGTTCCTCCATCGAGTACTGCGCACCTCGGCCGTCGCATCGCCGTGCCATGACCGGCCGCGCGTCAACGCGAACCGGTGCCAGCGAGATCCCTCGCCTGCAAGAACCGACCGGCAGCCTCCGTCACCCGAGGACGCGGAAGCGCTTGCCGCGGACGGCGGGACGGTATGCACTGGTGCACAGCGGACCCGTCACATCGCCAGTTCCTTGACCGACCGCCGACGCTTGTGCCGTTCCTCTCGTACTTGGCAGTCGCCGCGCGATTGTCGGGTCTCGTTCTTGCACGCTCGAACGGTCGGGAGGGCACTCGGCTGGCGTTTCGGGAACGCGCAGCCTCGCCTTCTACCGACGTAACCACGACTCGCCGTTCGCGCTCCGCCGCTCCTGTTTACAGTACTAGGCGGTCCCGCAGCGGTCGGGTCGCGCATTTCGAGCGCTTCGAGCCACGGTGCAGTGGCGGGTCGAAAGCCGACCTATGAGTGCGTTGCGCCGTTTGTACCCGCGTCCGCCACCTGGCCGACCGTCCAAGGTCGCGGTGTTGGCGTCCGCTGGGCGCAACAATTTGTCACGGGGTGCCGCTCCACATTCAGGCAGCCCCGTGGGGAAAAGCCGACCCCGCGTCCAAACGGGGTCAGCGGCAGAAAGTGTCGGGCGCAGACGCAGCTGAGGCGCTCACCCTTCACAATCCGTTAATGATCCTTCCGCAGGTTCACCTACGGAAACCTTGTTACGACTTTTACTTCCTCTAAATGATCAAGTTTGGTCATCTTTCCAACAGACCGGCGCAACCGAAAGGCCGCGCCGGACATCGGTCCGAAGACCTCACTAAATCATTCAATCGGTAGTAGCGACGGGCGGTGTGTACAAAGGGCAGGGACGTAATCAACGCGAGCTTATGACTCGCGCTTACTGGGAATTCCTCGTTCAAGGGGAACAATTGCAAGCCCCTATCCCAATCACGAAAGAAGTTCCACGGGTTACCCAGTCTTTTCAGACAGGGATAAAGACACGCTGCTTCCTTCAGTGTAGCGCGCGTGCGGCCCCGGACATCTAAGGGCATCACAGACCTGTTATTGCTCTGTTTCGTGCGGCTAGGAGCCGCTTGTCCCTCTAAGAAGGTTGTAAGGTGCTGGGAACCCCGCACCTATTTAATAGGCTAGAGTCTCGTTCGTTATCGGAATTAACCAGACAAATCGCTCCACCAACTAAGAACGGCCATGCACCACCATCCACCGAATCAAGAAAGAGCTCTCAATCTGTCAATCCTCCCAGTGTCCGGGCCGGGTAAGTTTTCCCGTGTTGAGTCAAATTAAGCCGCAGGCTCCACTCCTGGTGGTGCCCTTCCGTCAATTCCTTTAAGTTTCAGCTTTGCAACCATACTTCCCCCGGAACCCAAATACTTTGGTTTCCCGGAAGCTGCCCGCCGAGTCATTTGAGTAACTCAGGCGGATCGCTGGTTGGCATCGTTTATGGTCAGAACTAGGGCGGTATCTGATCGCCTTCGAACCTCTGACTTTCGTTCTTGATCAATGAAAACATTCTTGGCAAATGCTTTCGCAGTAGTTCGTCTTGCGACGGTCCAAGAATTTCACCTCTAGCGCCGCAATACGAATGCCCCCGTCCGTCCCTCTTAATCATTACCTCGTATTCCAAAAACCAACAGAACAGAAACGAGGTCTTGTTCTATTATTCCATGCAAGTTTATTCAGGCGACTCGCCTGCGTTGAGCACTCTAATTTTTTCAAAGTAAAAGCACCGGCCATCTCGAGGCACACAATGAAGTGCACCAAGAAAGAACCGGCATGATGTTCAGTCCGAGCCGTCGCATCGGGTAGATGCACTACTCGTCTGGAACTGAGATCCAACTACGAGCTTTTTAACCGCAGCAGCTTTAGTATACGCTATTGGAGCTGGAATTACCGCGGCTGCTGGCACCAGACTTGCCCTCCAATTGATCCTCGTTAAAGGATTTAGAGTGTACTCATTTCAATTACGGGGCCTCAAAAGAGTCCCGTATTGTTATTTTTCGTCACTACCTCCCCGTGCCGGGAGTGGGTAATTTGCGCGCCTGCTGCCTTCCTTGGATGTGGTAGCCGTTTCTCAGGCTCCCTCTCCGGAATCGAACCCTGATTCTCCGTTACCCGTAACAACCATGGTAAGCAAGTAACCTACCATCGAAAGTTGATAAGGCAGACACTTGAAAGAAACGTCGCCGGCTCGTGGCCATGCGATCAGCACAAAGTTATCCAGAGTCACCACACAATACGGGCCGAAACCCGATCGATCTTGGTCTAATAAAAGCACCCGTTACCCAAAGGGCTCCAGGCTCACTGCATGTATTAGCTCTAGAATTGCCACAGTTATCCAAGTAGGAAGAAACGATCTAAGGAACCATAACTGATTTAATGAGCCATTCGCGGTTTCGCCTTATTTCGGCATGTACTTAGACATGCATGGCTTAATCTTTGAGACAAGCATATGATTACTGGCAGGATCAACCAGGTAATCGTTCGACTGCGCGTCCGTCCTCGCCCTCGGCGGGCCGGACGCAGTCTGTGTGCGGCGGAGGCCACCTTCAGGCGCCCCAACACGCTTATTTTGCACTCCGAGATGACGGCGTTCGAGCTCGCTACGGCACAACCTTCCCGAAAGACGAGTGGGAGCCGTGCGGCAAGAAGCACGTTCATGCTCGCTCTTTTTCGTTGCATCGACTCGGTCGCGCCGTGCGGGTTGCCCAAGCCCGCTGCACTGTCGGTGGACCGGCCGGAACTAGCAACGGAGCCGAGACTGCAAAGCCGCCAGACGACGGGTCACGCCCGCGTCTTCGGCGCTTTCGCATCTGAATCGCCCGAGGACGACACGGAACACACCTCGATATCGTGGTAAAACGGCACCGTCCGACAACCAGCCCCTAACGCATCAAGCGGATGAGGCTGCAGACGACTGCCGTGGATTCCCCTGGAGCAGACCCGAGGACACGCTTGACGAGGCCGAAGCCCGCCGCATATCAGACACCCGGTCGCTTTCGCGTACGCCGCTCACGAGAACCCCCACATAATAGCAGCGATAAGTACCCAGACCTCCTTGGGCCCTAATACGAGCGTACTCGAGAAAATTTCACCGCGGGTGTGCCCCGAAACGTGTGGCATGTTGAGCGTGCCACAAGTCTACGTCGCTCTCAAACCCGCCGAGGTCGTAGAATTTGCGACCCTACTCACGAAATTCCCACCGAGGATACGGCCGCAAACGTACCGCACCTTGGGTAGGCCACGAGTTTGTGCAACACTACGCTGACGGCACAGCACCGAGGTCGTGCGCGCACGCACGGGAAAATTCCGCCGCGGTTTCTGCCGAAAACGTGAGGCACCACGACTCTCCGCAAGTTCGCGTCGACTGCGAAAGACCGAAGTCGTGAACGACGTGTCCGCTACTCGCCGCCGACACGCTGGACACCAAACGTACAACGACTCGACGGCGTCGTAGAGGCCCACGACGCGGTTTTCCTTAACGACGTCTCGGCGTGGCACCGACAGGTTAGAACGGCCGACCAACGTTCCCTGTCCGCCGTTCGGCTCAGTCGAAGGGCTCGGCGACTTCGGCAACGCTGCGAAGCCGCACGGTGACGCACGCCATGTCCCCATTTTTTTTTTTCTTTCTGCGTCTGCCGGGGTGCCCCTATAATAGCAGCGATAAGCACCCAGACCGCCGTGGGTCGCTCGCCCCGGCTGACGTGGTTTTTCGTACTCCTGCGGCGGTCGCCGTCAAGCACGTCCAAATACGCTACTTTCGTGGGCGCATTCACGCTCTTTCGCTTCGCCGGAGTGCCAGCACTCACTCTGCCAAAAACGGCGAACATCCGAGCGGCGGTTCCCACTTTTGCGTCGGCGTCGCAAACCCCGCCCCGGCAGACGAGGTTTGCCGTACTCGTGCGACGGTGGCCGGCGGGCACGTCGAAAGACGCCGATATCGTGCGCGAATTGGCGCACCTTGGCTTCACCGGAGTGCCGCCACTGACTCCTCCAAAAACGGCGAAGATCCGAGCGGCGCTTCCCACTTTCGCATCGGCGTCCCGAACTCCGCCCCGGCTGACGCGGTTTACCGTACTCGTGCGACGGTCGCCGGCGAGCACGTGGAAAGACGCCGATATCGTGCCCGAATCGGCTCCGTTCGGCTTCGCCGGAGTGCCAGCACTGGCTCGGCGAAAGACGACGAACATCCGAGCGACGGTTCTCACTATTGCGTACGCGTCGCAAACCCCGCCCCGGCAGACGCACTTTGCCGTACTCGTGCGACGGTCGCCGGCGAGCACGTAGAAAGACGCCGATATCGTGCCGGAATCGGCCCCGTTTGGCTTCGCCGGAGTGCCAGCACTCACTCGGCCACAAACGGCGAACATCCGAGCGGCGGTTCCCACTTAGCCGTCGGCGTCCCGAACTCCGCCCCGGCAGACGCGGTTGCCGAGCTCGTGCGACTAGCGACCGCGAAGCCGTCTCGCGACGCCGCTTTCGTGCGCGGCTCCCACTGCGACCTGGGTCACCCGAGGTCGACGAGCAAAAAAGAATGTCGAAAAAAATTTTTTTTTTTTTTGCGTCTGCCGGGGTGCCCCTATAATAGCAGCGATAAGCACCCAGACCGCCATGGGTCGCTCGCCCCGGCTGACGTGGTTTTTCGTTTTCCTGCGGTGGTCGTCGTCAAGCACGTCCAAACACGCCACTTTCGTGGGCGCATTCGCGCTCTTTCGCTTCGCCGGAGTGCCAGCACTCACTCTGCCAAAAACGGCGAACATCCGAGCGGCGGTTCCCACTTTTGCGTCGGCGTCGCAAACCCCGCCCCGGCAGACGAGGTTTGCCGTACTCGTGCGACGGTGGCCGGCGGGCACGTCGAAAGACGCCGATATCGTGCGCGAATTGGCGCACCTTGGCTTCACCGGAGTGCCGCCACTGACTCCTCCAAAAACGGCGAAGATCCGAGCGGCGCTTCCCACTTTCGCATCGGCGTCCCGAACTCCGCCCCGGCTGACGCGGTTTACCGTACTCGTGCGACGGTCGCCGGCGAGCACGTGGAAAGACGCCGATATCGTGCCCGAATCGGCTCCGTTCGGCTTCGCCGGATTGCCAGCACTGGCTCGGCGAAAGACGACGAACATCCGAGCGACGGTTCTCACTATTGCGTACGCGTCGCAAACCCCGCCCCGGCAGACGCACTTTGCCGTACTCGTGCGACGGTCGCCGGCGAGCACGTAGAAAGACGCCGATATCGTGCCGGAATCGGCCCCGTTTGGCTTCGCCGGAGTGCCAGCACTCACTCGGCCACAAACGGCGAACATCCGAGCGGCGGTTCCCACTTAGCCGTCGGCGTCCCGAACTCCGCCCCGGCAGACGCGGTTGCCGAGCTCGTGCGACTAGCGACCGCGAAGCCGTCTCGCGACGCCGCTTTCGTGCGCGGCTCCCACTGCGACCTGGGTCACCCGAGGTCGACGAGCAAAAAAGAATGTCGAAAAAAATTTTTTTTTTTTTTTTTGCGTCTGCCGGGGTGCCCCTATAATAGCAGCGATAAGCACCCAGACCGCCATGGGTCGCTCGCCCCGGCTGACGTGGTTTTTCGTTTTCCTGCGGTGGTCGTCGTCAAGCACGTCCAAACACGCCACTTTCGTGGGCGCATTCGCGCTCTTTCGCTTCGCCGGAGTGCCAGCACTCACTCTGCCAAAAACGGCGAACATCCTAGTGGCGGTTCCCACTTTTGCGTCGGCGTCGCCAACCCCGCCCCGGCATACGCGGTTTGCCGTACTCGTGCGGCGGTGGCCGGCGGGCACGTCGAAAGACACCGATATCGTGCGCGAGTCGATGCTTCTTGGTCTCGCAGGAGGGCCGCCACTCACTCCTGCAAAAACGGCGAAGATCCGAGCGGCGCTTCCCACTTTTTCGTCGGCGTCGCAAACCTCGCCCCGGCAGACGCGCTTTGCCGTACTCGTGCGACGGTCGCCGGCGAGCACGTCGAAATACGCCGATATCGTGCCCGAATCGGCCCCGTTTCGCTTCGCCGGAGTGCCAGCACTCGCTCGGCCAAAGACGACGAACATCCGAGCGACGGTTCCCACTATTGCGTACGCGTCGCGAACCCCGCCCCGGCAGACGCGGTTTGCCGTACTCGTGCGGCGGTGGCCGGCGGGCACGTCGAAAGACGCCGATATCGTGCACGAATTGGCGCTCCTTGGCTTCACCGGAGTGCCAGCACTCACTCGGCCAAAAACGGCGAACATCCGAGCAGCGGTACCCACTTAGCCGTCGGCATCCCGAACTCCGCGCCGGCTGACGCGGTTGCCGAGCTCGTGCGACTAGCGACCGCGAACGCGTCTCGCGACGCCGCTTTCGTGCGCGGCTCCCATTGCGACCTGGGTTACCCGAGCTCGACCAGCAAAAAAGAAGGTCGAAAATTTTTTTTTTTTTTTCTGCGTCTGCCGGGGTGCCCCTATAATAGCAGCGATAAGCACCCAGACCGCCGTGTGTCGCTCGCCCCGGCTGACGTGGTTTTTCGTACTCCTGCAGCGGTCGCCGTCACGCACGTCCAAATACGCCACTTTCGTGGGCGCATTCGCGCTCTTTCGCGTCGCCGGAGTGCCAGCACTCACTCTGCCAAAAACGGCCAACATCCGAGCGGCGGTTCCCACTTTTGCGTCGGCGTCGTAAACCCCGCCCCGGCAGACGCGGTTTGCCCTACTCGTGCGACGGTCGCCGGCGAGCGCGTCGAAAGACGCCGATATCGTGCGCTAATTGGCGCTCCCTGGCTTCTCCGGAGTGCCGCCACTCACTCCTCCAAAAACGGCGAAGATCCGAGCGGCGTTCTCCACTTTCGCATCGGCGTCCCGAACTCCGCCCGGGCTGACGCGGTTTACCGTACTCGTGCGACGGTCGCCGGCGGGCACGTCGAAAGACGCCGATATCGTGCCGTAATCGGCCCCGTTTGGCTTCGCCCGTGTGCCAGCACTCACTCGGCCAAAAACGGCGAACATCCGAGCAGCGTTTCCCACTTTCGCATCGGCGTCCCGAAGCCCGCCCCGGCAGACGCGGTTTGCCCTACTCGAGCGACGGTCGCCGGCGATCACGTCGAAAGGCGCCGAATTCGTGCACGAATCGATGCTTCTTGGTCTCGCAGGAGGGCCGCCACTCACTCCTGCAAAAACGGCGAAGATCCGAGTTGCGCTTCCCACTTTTTCGTCGGCGTCCCGAACTACGCCCCGGCTGACGCGGTTTACCGTACTCGTGCGACGGTCGCCGGCGGGCACTTCAAAATACGCCGATTTCGTGGGCGCATTCACGCTGTTTCGCTTCCCCGGAGTGCCAACACTCACTCTGCCGAAAGCGGCGATCATCCGAGCGGCGGTTCCCACTTTTGCGTCGGCTTCGCAAACGGCGCCCCGGCAGACGCGCTCGTGCGACGTACTCGTGCGACGGTCGCCGGCGAGCACGTCGAAAGACGCCGATATCGTGCTCGAATCGACCCCGTTTCGCTTCGCCGGAGTGCTGCCAGTCACGGCGCAGAAAACGGCGAACAAGTGTTTTTTTTTTTTTTTTTCCTAGAATTTGTGTTATAGAAGGCACATTTGATATCGGACGATAATTTTCAACTTTATCACGCGCACCGATTTTCGTGTAGAGGTTTGCAAGTTTATGGGAATTTCTCCACTTGGAATAATGCGATTTAGTAGTACTACGAGAACTTCATGGATGTACTCAAGGGTACGGGGCAAGTCAGTTACGTCAACACCTGCAGATTTTTTACACTTCAAACTGAAAATTGTTGGTTGTGAGTCCTCGTGTGATATTAAAGGCCGATTCGCTAACACATAGAACAAAGAAAGAAAGGAAGAAAAAACGCCCGCGCTCGCTCAAGAAACCTGGGTTCGCAACAAGTGGCAACAACAAGCAACCGAGCGAGTGCGCCAAAACCCGTGGCGGCCGAACAAACGCGAAGTCCCAACCGCGTCAGCCGGGGCGGCACGGGACAGGAAAAATCACTTCAGCCGGGGCGGCGGGGCACCGAATAAACCTCGTCACCTCGTCGCAGGATAAAAGAGGAAACAAAAAGTCTAAACAGCGTCTGCTGGAGCGAATGCGTAATAAAACAACAACAACAACAAAAAAAAAAAACACCCGCGCTCAAGAAGTCTGCAATCACCACAAAAGGCGACTGTGACCGAGCAGCGTCAGCCGGGGCCGTGCGGAAACGGAAAAACCGCGACTACCGGGGCGTCGAGGCACCGAAAAATCCACTTCAGCCGCGGCGAAAAAAAAAAACAAAAAGAAAGACGGAGGGGGGGGGGGGGAACCACGTCTGCCGGGGCGAAGGAAAAAAAAAAACGCGTCTGCCGGGGCGAGCCCGGGTGCGGCACCACCGGGAAAACTGTGGCAAACAGACATGGCGATCGAGTGAGTGGGCCGCCAGCCAGGCTCAGCCAAAAAGTGCAAAGTCCGAACTGCGTCAGCCGGGGCGGCAAAAACCACGTCAGCCGGGGCGGCGCAAAAAACCGCGTCTGCCGGGGCGGCACGAAACCGCGTCAGCCGGGGCGGCGCGAAAACTGCGTCAGCCGGGGCGAAAGAAAAAAAAAAAAAAACGCGTCTGCCGGGGCGAGCCCGGGTGCGGCACCACCGGGAAAACTGTGGCAAACAGACATGGCGATCGAGTGAGTGGGCCGCCAGCCAGGCACAGCCGAAAAGTGCAAAGTCCGAACCGTGTCAGCCGGGGCGGCAAAAAACCGCGTCAGCCGGGGCGGCGCAAAAAACCGCGTCTGCCGGGGCGGCACGAAACCGCGTCTGCCGGGGCGGCGCGAAAACTGCGTCAGCCGGGGCGAGCCCGGGTGCGGCACCACCGGGAAAACTGTGGCAAACAGACATGGCGATCGAGTGAGTGGGCCGCCAGCCAGGCTCAGCCAAAAAGTGCCAAGTCCGAACTGCGTCAGCCGGGGCGGCAAAAAACCGCGTCAGCCGGGGCGGCGCAAAAAACCGCGTCTGCCGGGGCGGCGCGAAAACCGCGTCTGCCGGGGCGGCGCGAAAACTGCGTCAGCCGGGGCGAAAGAAAAAAAAAAACGCGTCTGCCGGGGCGAGCACGGGTGCGGCACCACCGGGAAAACTGTGGCAAACAGACATGGCGATCGAGTGAGTGGGCCGCCAGCAAGGCTCAGCCAAAAAGTGCTAAGTCCGAACTGCGTCAGCTGGGGCGGCAAAAAACCGCGTCTGCCGGGGCGGCACGAAACCGCGTCAGCCGGGGCGGCGCGAAAACCGCGTCTGCCGGGGCGGCACGAAACCGCGTCAGCCGGGGCGGCGCGAAAACTGCGTCAGCCGGGGCGAGCCCGGGTGCGGCACCACCGGGAAAACTGTGGCAAACAGACATGGCGATCGAGTGAGTGGGCCGCCAGCCAGGCACAGCCGAAAAGTGCTAAGTCCGAACTGCGTCAGCCGGGGCGGCAAAAACCGCGTCAGCCGGGGCGGCGCGAAAACCGCGTCTGCCGGGGCGGCACGAAACCGCGTCAGCCGGGGCGGCGCGAAAACTGCGTCAGCCGGGGCGAGCCCGGGTGCGGCACCACCGGGAAAACTGTGGCTAACAGACATGGCGATCGAGTGAGTGGGCCACCAGCCAGGCTCAGCCAAAAAGTGCTAAGTCCGAACTGCGTCAGCCGGGGCGGCAAAAACCGCGTCAGCCGGGGCGGCGCAAAAAACCGCGTCTGCCGGGGCGGCACGAAACCGCGTCAGCCGGGGCGGCGCGAAAACTGCGTCAGCCGGGGCGAAAGAAAAAAAAAAAACGCGTCTGCCGGGGCGAGCCCGGGTGCGGCACCACCGGGAAAACTGTGGCAAACAGACATGGCGATCGAGTGAGTGGGCCGCCAGCCAGGCACAGCCGAAAAGTGCCAAGTCCGAACTGCGTCAGCCGGGGCGGCAAAAAACCGCGTCAGCCGGGGCGGCGCAAAAAACCGCGTCTGCCGGGGCGGCACGAAACCGCGTCAGCCGGGGCGGCGCGAAAACTGCGTCAGCCGGGGCGAGCCCGGGTGCGGCACCACCGGGAAAACTGTGGCAAACAGACATGGCGATCGAGTGAGTGGGCCGCCAGCCAGGCTCAGCCAAAAAGTGCCAAGTCCGAACTGCGTCAGCCGGGGCGGCGCAAAAAACCGCGTCTGCCGGGGCGGCGCGAAAACCGCGTCTGCCGGGGCGGCGCGAAAACTGCGTCAGCCGGGGCGAAAGAAAAAAAAAACGCGTCTGCCGGGGCGGCAAAAAACCGCGTCTGCCGGGGCGGCACGAAACCGCGTCAGCCGGG
The DNA here is from genome assembly GCF_043290135.1 of Rhipicephalus microplus. Taxonomy (NCBI): domain Eukaryota; kingdom Metazoa; phylum Arthropoda; class Arachnida; order Ixodida; family Ixodidae; genus Rhipicephalus; species Rhipicephalus microplus. The sequence continues at coordinate 52,931 of NW_027465039.1, forward strand.
GCGGCGCGAAAACCGCGTCTGCCGGGGCGGCACGAAACCGCGTCAGCCGGGGCGAGCCCGGGTGCGGCACCACCGGGAAAACTGTGGCAAACAGACATGGCGATCGAGTGAGTGGGCCGCCAGCCAGGCACAGCCGAAAAGTGCTAAGTCCGAACTGCGTCAGCCGGGGCGGCAAAAACCGCGTCAGCCGGGGCGGCGCAAAAACCGCGTCTGCCGGGGCGAATGCAAAAAAAACAAAGAAAAAAGCCCGCGCTTAATCAAAAGAAAACAAAGAAAAAAGCTTGCGCTTAATCAAAAGAAAACAAACAAAAAAAGTTCGCGCTTAAGCCTGGCGGTGGAACCACCGGGGCAAACAGACCTGGCGATCGAGTGAGTGGGCCGCCAGCCGGGGTGAGCCAAAAAGTGCAAAGTCGGAACCGCGTCAGCCGGGGCGGCGCGAAAACCGCGTCAGCCGGGGCGGCGCAAAAACTGCGTCAGCCGGGGCGGCACGGAAAAACGAAAACCGCGTCAGCCGGGGCGGCACGGAAAAACGAAAACCACGTCAGCCGGGGCGACATCAAAATGAGGAAAAAAAAAAAAAACTGCCTTAGGACACCTGCGTACACTTTCATGCGTTTGGGCATATCTCTCTGTAACACGCGCGCCCCTCGTTACGCGCGGCACTCTGTTTTCTCCGACACCCATATTTCGGCGGCATGTGGCAAGACGCCGATATCGTGCGCGAATTGGCGCACCTTGGCTTCACCGGAGTGCCGCCACTGACTCCTCCAAAAACGGCGAAGATCCGAGCGGCGCTTCCCACTTTCGCATCGGCGTCCCGAACTCCGCCCCGGCTGACGCGGTTTACCGTACTCGTGCGACGGTCGCCGGCGAGCACGTGGAAAGACGCCGATATCGTGCCCGAATCGGCTCCGTTCGGCTTCGCCGGAGTGCCAGCACTGGCTCGGCGAAAGACGACGAACATCCGAGCGACGGTTCTCACTATTGCGTACGCGTCGCAAACCCCGCCCCGGCAGACGCACTTTGCCGTACTCGTGCGACGGTCGCCGGCGAGCACGTAGAAAGACGCCGATATCGTGCCGGAATCGGCCCCGTTTGGCTTCGCCGGAGTGCCAGCACTCACTCGGCCACAAACGGCGAACATCCGAGCGGCGGTTCCCACTTAGCCGTCGGCGTCCCGAACTCCGCCCCGGCAGACGCGGTTGCCGAGCTCGTGCGACTAGCGACCGCGAAGCCGTCTCGCGACGCCGCTTTCGTGCGCGGCTCCCACTGCGACCTGGGTCACCCGAGGTCGACGAGCAAAAAAGAATGTCGAAAAAAATTTTTTTTTTTTTTGCGTCTGCCGGGGTGCCCCTATAATAGCAGCGATAAGCACCCAGACCGCCATGGGTCGCTCGCCCCGGCTGACGTGGTTTTTCGTTTTCCTGCGGTGGTCGTCGTCAAGCACGTCCAAACACGCCACTTTCGTGGGCGCATTCGCGCTCTTTCGCTTCGCCGGAGTGCCAGCACTCACTCTGCCAAAAACGGCGAACATCCGAGCGGCGGTTCCCACTTTTGCGTCGGCGTCGCAAACCCCGCCCCGGCAGACGAGGTTTGCCGTACTCGTGCGACGGTGGCCGGCGGGCACGTCGAAAGACGCCGATATCGTGCGCGAATTGGCGCACCTTGGCTTCACCGGAGTGCCGCCACTGACTCCTCCAAAAACGGCGAAGATCCGAGCGGCGCTTCCCACTTTCGCATCGGCGTCCCGAACTCCGCCCCGGCTGACGCGGTTTACCGTACTCGTGCGACGGTCGCCGGCGAGCACGTGGAAAGACGCCGATATCGTGCCCGAATCGGCTCCGTTCGGCTTCGCCGGATTGCCAGCACTGGCTCGGCGAAAGACGACGAACATCCGAGCGACGGTTCTCACTATTGCGTACGCGTCGCAAACCCCGCCCCGGCAGACGCACTTTGCCGTACTCGTGCGACGGTCGCCGGCGAGCACGTAGAAAGACGCCGATATCGTGCCGGAATCGGCCCCGTTTGGCTTCGCCGGAGTGCCAGCACTCACTCGGCCACAAACGGCGAACATCCGAGCGGCGGTTCCCACTTAGCCGTCGGCGTCCCGAACTCCGCCCCGGCAGACGCGGTTGCCGAGCTCGTGCGACTAGCGACCGCGAAGCCGTCTCGCGACGCCGCTTTCGTGCGCGGCTCCCACTGCGACCTGGGTCACCCGAGGTCGACGAGCAAAAAAGAATGTCGAAAAAAATTTTTTTTTTTTTTTTTGCGTCTGCCGGGGTGCCCCTATAATAGCAGCGATAAGCACCCAGACCGCCATGGGTCGCTCGCCCCGGCTGACGTGGTTTTTCGTTTTCCTGCGGTGGTCGTCGTCAAGCACGTCCAAACACGCCACTTTCGTGGGCGCATTCGCGCTCTTTCGCTTCGCCGGAGTGCCAGCACTCACTCTGCCAAAAACGGCGAACATCCTAGTGGCGGTTCCCACTTTTGCGTCGGCGTCGCCAACCCCGCCCCGGCATACGCGGTTTGCCGTACTCGTGCGGCGGTGGCCGGCGGGCACGTCGAAAGACACCGATATCGTGCGCGAGTCGATGCTTCTTGGTCTCGCAGGAGGGCCGCCACTCACTCCTGCAAAAACGGCGAAGATCCGAGCGGCGCTTCCCACTTTTTCGTCGGCGTCGCAAACCTCGCCCCGGCAGACGCGCTTTGCCGTACTCGTGCGACGGTCGCCGGCGAGCACGTCGAAATACGCCGATATCGTGCCCGAATCGGCCCCGTTTCGCTTCGCCGGAGTGCCAGCACTCGCTCGGCCAAAGACGACGAACATCCGAGCGACGGTTCCCACTATTGCGTACGCGTCGCGAACCCCGCCCCGGCAGACGCGGTTTGCCGTACTCGTGCGGCGGTGGCCGGCGGGCACGTCGAAAGACGCCGATATCGTGCACGAATTGGCGCTCCTTGGCTTCACCGGAGTGCCAGCACTCACTCGGCCAAAAACGGCGAACATCCGAGCAGCGGTACCCACTTAGCCGTCGGCATCCCGAACTCCGCGCCGGCTGACGCGGTTGCCGAGCTCGTGCGACTAGCGACCGCGAACGCGTCTCGCGACGCCGCTTTCGTGCGCGGCTCCCATTGCGACCTGGGTTACCCGAGCTCGACCAGCAAAAAAGAAGGTCGAAAATTTTTTTTTTTTTTTCTGCGTCTGCCGGGGTGCCCCTATAATAGCAGCGATAAGCACCCAGACCGCCGTGTGTCGCTCGCCCCGGCTGACGTGGTTTTTCGTACTCCTGCAGCGGTCGCCGTCACGCACGTCCAAATACGCCACTTTCGTGGGCGCATTCGCGCTCTTTCGCGTCGCCGGAGTGCCAGCACTCACTCTGCCAAAAACGGCCAACATCCGAGCGGCGGTTCCCACTTTTGCGTCGGCGTCGTAAACCCCGCCCCGGCAGACGCGGTTTGCCCTACTCGTGCGACGGTCGCCGGCGAGCGCGTCGAAAGACGCCGATATCGTGCGCTAATTGGCGCTCCCTGGCTTCTCCGGAGTGCCGCCACTCACTCCTCCAAAAACGGCGAAGATCCGAGCGGCGTTCTCCACTTTCGCATCGGCGTCCCGAACTCCGCCCGGGCTGACGCGGTTTACCGTACTCGTGCGACGGTCGCCGGCGGGCACGTCGAAAGACGCCGATATCGTGCCGTAATCGGCCCCGTTTGGCTTCGCCCGTGTGCCAGCACTCACTCGGCCAAAAACGGCGAACATCCGAGCAGCGTTTCCCACTTTCGCATCGGCGTCCCGAAGCCCGCCCCGGCAGACGCGGTTTGCCCTACTCGAGCGACGGTCGCCGGCGATCACGTCGAAAGGCGCCGAATTCGTGCACGAATCGATGCTTCTTGGTCTCGCAGGAGGGCCGCCACTCACTCCTGCAAAAACGGCGAAGATCCGAGTTGCGCTTCCCACTTTTTCGTCGGCGTCCCGAACTACGCCCCGGCTGACGCGGTTTACCGTACTCGTGCGACGGTCGCCGGCGGGCACTTCAAAATACGCCGATTTCGTGGGCGCATTCACGCTGTTTCGCTTCCCCGGAGTGCCAACACTCACTCTGCCGAAAGCGGCGATCATCCGAGCGGCGGTTCCCACTTTTGCGTCGGCTTCGCAAACGGCGCCCCGGCAGACGCGCTCGTGCGACGTACTCGTGCGACGGTCGCCGGCGAGCACGTCGAAAGACGCCGATATCGTGCTCGAATCGACCCCGTTTCGCTTCGCCGGAGTGCTGCCAGTCACGGCGCAGAAAACGGCGAACAAGTGTTTTTTTTTTTTTTTTCCTAGAATTTGTGTTATAGAAGGCACATTTGATATCGGACGATAATTTTCAACTTTATCACGCGCACCGATTTTCGTGTAGAGGTTTGCAAGTTTATGGGAATTTCTCCACTTGGAATAATGCGATTTAGTAGTACTACGAGAACTTCATGGATGTACTCAAGGGTACGGGGCAAGTCAGTTACGTCAACACCTGCAGATTTTTTACACTTCAAACTGAAAATTGTTGGTTGTGAGTCCTCGTGTGATATTAAAGGCCGATTCGCTAACACATAGAACAAAGAAAGAAAGGAAGAAAAAACGCCCGCGCTCGCTCAAGAAACCTGGGTTCGCAACAAGTGGCAACAACAAGCAACCGAGCGAGTGCGCCAAAACCCGTGGCGGCCGAACAAACGCGAAGTCCCAACCGCGTCAGCCGGGGCGGCACGGGACAGGAAAAATCACTTCAGCCGGGGCGGCGGGGCACCGAATAAACCTCGTCACCTCGTCGCAGGATAAAAGAGGAAACAAAAAGTCTAAACAGCGTCTGCTGGAGCGAATGCGTAATAAAACAACAACAACAACAAAAAAAAAAAACACCCGCGCTCAAGAAGTCTGCAATCACCACAAAAGGCGACTGTGACCGAGCAGCGTCAGCCGGGGCCGTGCGGAAACGGAAAAACCGCGACTACCGGGGCGTCGAGGCACCGAAAAATCCACTTCAGCCGCGGCGAAAAAAAAAAACAAAAAGAAAGACGGAGGGGGGGGGGGGAACCACGTCTGCCGGGGCGAAGGAAAAAAAAAAACGCGTCTGCCGGGGCGAGCCCGGGTGCGGCACCACCGGGAAAACTGTGGCAAACAGACATGGCGATCGAGTGAGTGGGCCGCCAGCCAGGCTCAGCCAAAAAGTGCAAAGTCCGAACTGCGTCAGCCGGGGCGGCAAAAACCACGTCAGCCGGGGCGGCGCAAAAAACCGCGTCTGCCGGGGCGGCACGAAACCGCGTCAGCCGGGGCGGCGCGAAAACTGCGTCAGCCGGGGCGAAAGAAAAAAAAAAAAAAACGCGTCTGCCGGGGCGAGCCCGGGTGCGGCACCACCGGGAAAACTGTGGCAAACAGACATGGCGATCGAGTGAGTGGGCCGCCAGCCAGGCACAGCCGAAAAGTGCAAAGTCCGAACCGTGTCAGCCGGGGCGGCAAAAAACCGCGTCAGCCGGGGCGGCGCAAAAAACCGCGTCTGCCGGGGCGGCACGAAACCGCGTCTGCCGGGGCGGCGCGAAAACTGCGTCAGCCGGGGCGAGCCCGGGTGCGGCACCACCGGGAAAACTGTGGCAAACAGACATGGCGATCGAGTGAGTGGGCCGCCAGCCAGGCTCAGCCAAAAAGTGCCAAGTCCGAACTGCGTCAGCCGGGGCGGCAAAAAACCGCGTCAGCCGGGGCGGCGCAAAAAACCGCGTCTGCCGGGGCGGCGCGAAAACCGCGTCTGCCGGGGCGGCGCGAAAACTGCGTCAGCCGGGGCGAAAGAAAAAAAAAAACGCGTCTGCCGGGGCGAGCCCGGGTGCGGCACCACCGGGAAAACTGTGGCAAACAGACATGGCGATCGAGTGAGTGGGCCGCCAGCAAGGCTCAGCCAAAAAGTGCTAAGTCCGAACTGCGTCAGCTGGGGCGGCAAAAAACCGCGTCTGCCGGGGCGGCACGAAACCGCGTCAGCCGGGGCGGCGCGAAAACCGCGTCTGCCGGGGCGGCACGAAACCGCGTCAGCCGGGGCGGCGCGAAAACTGCGTCAGCCGGGGCGAGCCCGGGTGCGGCACCACCGGGAAAACTGTGGCAAACAGACATGGCGATCGAGTGAGTGGGCCGCCAGCCAGGCACAGCCGAAAAGTGCTAAGTCCGAACTGCGTCAGCCGGGGCGGCAAAAACCGCGTCAGCCGGGGCGGCGCGAAAACCGCGTCTGCCGGGGCGGCACGAAACCGCGTCAGCCGGGGCGGCGCGAAAACTGCGTCAGCCGGGGCGAGCCCGGGTGCGGCACCACCGGGAAAACTGTGGCTAACAGACATGGCGATCGAGTGAGTGGGCCACCAGCCAGGCTCAGCCAAAAAGTGCTAAGTCCGAACTGCGTCAGCCGGGGCGGCAAAAACCGCGTCAGCCGGGGCGGCGCAAAAAACCGCGTCTGCCGGGGCGGCACGAAACCGCGTCAGCCGGGGCGGCGCGAAAACTGCGTCAGCCGGGGCGAAAGAAAAAAAAAAAACGCGTCTGCCGGGGCGAGCCCGGGTGCGGCACCACCGGGAAAACTGTGGCAAACAGACATGGCGATCGAGTGAGTGGGCCGCCAGCCAGGCACAGCCGAAAAGTGCCAAGTCCGAACTGCGTCAGCCGGGGCGGCAAAAAACCGCGTCAGCCGGGGCGGCGCAAAAAACCGCGTCTGCCGGGGCGGCACGAAACCGCGTCAGCCGGGGCGGCGCGAAAACTGCGTCAGCCGGGGCGAGCCCGGGTGCGGCACCACCGGGAAAACTGTGGCAAACAGACATGGCGATCGAGTGAGTGGGCCGCCAGCCAGGCTCAGCCAAAAAGTGCCAAGTCCGAACTGCGTCAGCCGGGGCGGCGCAAAAAACCGCGTCTGCCGGGGCGGCGCGAAAACCGCGTCTGCCGGGGCGGCGCGAAAACTGCGTCAGCCGGGGCGAAAGAAAAAAAAAACGCGTCTGCCGGGGCGGCAAAAAACCGCGTCTGCCGGGGCGGCACGAAACCGCGTCAGCCGGGGCGGCGCGAAAACCGCGTC